>NC_086238.1:27806048-28112177 GCF_036321145.2 Pelmatolapia mariae | reverse complement strand
ATCTGGCATCGATATTTGACATCACAATAGAGAGGTGAATCTGGCATTGATAGTTAATATCAATGTAGAGAGCCTGGTCTGTCATTGATATATGACATCACAATATAGAGGTGAATCTGGCATCGATATATGACATCACAATAGAGAGGTGAATATGACATTGATATTTAACATCACAGTAGAGAGGTTCGTCTGACATTGATATGTGATATCACAATAGAGAGGTGAATCTGGCATTGATATGTGACATCACAGTAAGGACGTGAATCTGGCATTGATATGTGACATCACAATAGAGAGGTGAATTTGGCATTGATATGTGACATCACAGTAGAGAGGTGAATCTGGCATTGATATGTGACATCACAATAGACAGTTAAATCTGGCATTGATATTTAACATCAATGTAGAGAGACTGGTCTGACATTGAAATGTGACATCACATTAGAGAGGTGAATCTGGCATTGATATTCAACATCAATGTAGAGAGGCTGGTCTGGCATTAATATGTGACATCACAATAGAGAGGTGAATCTGTTATCGATATTCAACATCAATGTAGAGAGGCTTGTCTGGCATTGATATGTGACATCACAATAGAGAGGTGAATCTGTCATCGATATTCAACAACAATGTAGAGAGGCTGGTCTGGCATTGATATGTGACATCACAATAGAGAGGTGAATCTGGCATCGATATTCAAAAACAATGTAGAGAGGCTGGTCTGGCATTGATATGTGACATCACAATAGAGAGGTGAATCTGTCATCGATATTCAACAACAATGTAGAGAGGCTTGTCTGGCATTGATATGTGACATCACAATAGAGAGGTGAATCTGTCATCGATATTCAACATCAATGTAGAGAGGCTTGTCTGGCATTGATATGTGACATCACAATAGAGAGGTGAATCTGTCATCGATATTCAACAACAATGTAGAGAGGCTGGTCTGGCATTGATATGTGACATCACAATAGAGAGGTGACTCTATCATCGATATTCAACATCAATGTAGAGAGGCTGGTCTGGCATTGATATGTGACATCACAATATAGAGGTGAATCTGGCATTGATATTTAACATCACAGTAGAGAGGCTGGACTGGCATTGATATGTGACATCACAATAGAGACATTCGATTGACAATGATATGTGACATCACAATAGAGACGTTCGTTTGACACTGATATGTGACATCACAATAGATACGTTAGTCTGACATTGATATGTGACATCACAATAGAGAGGTGAATCTGGCATTGATATTTAATGTCAATGATGAGAGGTTCGTCTGACATTGATATGTGAGATCACAATAGAGAGGTGAATCTTTACTCGATATTCAACATCAATGTAGAGAGGCTGGTCTGGCATTGATATATGACATCAGAATATAGAGGTTAATCTGGCATTGATATGTGACATCACAATAGAGAGGTTCGGTTGACATTGATATGTGACATCACAATAGAGAGGTGAATCTGGTATTGATATTTAACATCAATGTAGATAGGCTGGTCTGGCATTGATATATGACATCAGAATATAGAGGTTAATCTGGCATTGATATGTGACATCACAATAGAGAGGTTCGTCTTACATTGACATGTTACATCACATTATAGAGGTGAATCTGGCATTGATATTTAACATCAATGTAGGGAGGCTGGTCTGGGATTGATATATGACATCACAATATAGTGGTGAATCTGGCATCGATATATGACATCACAATATAGAGGTGAATATGGCATTGATATTTAACATCACAGTAGAGAGGTTCGTCTGACATTGATATGTGACATCACAATAGAGAGGTGAATCTGTCATCGATATTCAACATCAATGTAGAGAGGCTTGTCTGGCATTGATATGTGACATCACAATAGAGAGGTTCGTTTTACATTGATATGTGACATCACAATAGAGAGGTGAATCTGTCATCGATATTCAACATCAATGTAGAGAGGCTTGTCTGGCAATGATATGTGACATCACAATGGAGAGGTTCGTTTGACATTGATATGTGACATCACAATAGAGAGGTGAATCTGGCATTGATATGTGACATCACGGTAGAGAGGTTCATTTGACATTGATATGTGACATCACAATAGAGAGATGATTCTGGCATTGATATTTAACATCAATGTAGAGACGCTGGTCTGGCATTGATATGTGACATCACAATAAAGAGGTGAATCTGGCATTGATATGTGACATCACAGTAGAGAGGTTCGTTTGACATTGACATGTGACATCACAATAGAGAGGTTAATCTGGCATTGATATGTGACATCACAATAGAGAGGTGAATCTGGCATTGATATTTAACATATACAAGTAGAGAGGAGAATCTGGCATTGATATGTGACATCAAAATAGAGAGGTGAATCTGGCATTGATATTTAACATCACAGTAGAGCGGTTAGTCTGACATTGATATGTGACATCACAATAGAGAGATGAATCTGGCATTGATATTTAACATATACAAGTAGAGAGGAGAATCTGGCATTGATATGTGACATCAAAATAGACAGGTGAATCTGGCATTGATATTTAACATCACAATAGAGTGGTTCGTCTGACATTGATATGTGACATCACAATAGAGAGGTGAATCTGGCATTGATACTTAACATCAATGTAGAGAGGCTGGTCTGGCATTGATATTTGACATCACAGCAGAGAAGCGAGTCTGGCATTGATATGTGACATCACAATAGAGACGTTCGTTTGACGTTGATATGTGACATCACAATAGAGAGGTGAATCTGGCATTGATATTTAATGTCAATGATGAGAGGTTCGTCTGACATTGATATGTGAGATCACAATAGAGAGGTGAATCTTTACTCGATATTCAACATCAATGTAGAGAGGCTGGTCTGGCATTGATATATGACATCACAATAGAGAGGTGAATCTGGCATTGATATGTGACATCACGGTAGAGAGGTTCATTTGACATTGATATGTGACATCACAATAGAGAGATGATTCTGGCATTGATATTTAACATCAATGTAGAGACGCTGGTCTGGCATTGATATGTGACATCACAATAAAGAGGTGAATCTGGCATTGATATGTGACATCACAGTAGAGAGGTTCGTTTGACATTGACATGTGACATCACAATAGAGAGGTTAATCTGGCATTGATATGTGACATCACAATAGAGAGGTGAATCTGGCATTGATATTTAACATATACAAGTAGAGAGGAGAATCTGGCATTGATATGTGACATCAAAATAGAGAGGTGAATCTGGCATTGATATTTAACATCACAGTAGAGCGGTTAGTCTGACATTGATATGTGACATCACAATAGAGAGATGAATCTGGCATTGATATTTAACATATACAAGTAGAGAGGAGAATCTGGCATTGATATGTGACATCAAAATAGACAGGTGAATCTGGCATTGATATTTAACATCACAATAGAGTGGTTCGTCTGACATTGATATGTGACATCACAATAGAGAGGTGAATCTGGCATTGATACTTAACATCAATGTAGAGAGGCTGGTCTGGCATTGATATTTGACATCACAGCAGAGAAGCGAGTCTGGCATTGATATGTGACATCACAATAGAGACGTTCGTTTGACGTTGATATGTGACATCACAATAGAGAGGTTAATCTGGCATTGATATTAAACATCAATGTAGAGAAACTGGTCTGGCAATGATTTGTGACATCACAATAGAGAGCTGAATCAGGCATTGATATTTAACATCACAGTAGATAGGTTCGTCTGACATTGATATGTGACATCACAATAGAGAGGTGAATCTGGCATTGATATTTAACATCAATGTAAAGAGGCTGGTCTGGCATTGATATATGAATTCACAATAGAGAGGTGAATCTGGCGTTGATATTTAACCTTGATGTAGAGAGGCTGGTCTGGCATTGATATATGAATTCACAATAGAGAGGTGAATCAGGCATTGATATTAAACATCACAGTAGAGAGGTTCGTCTGACATTGATATGTGACATCACAATAGAGAGGTGAATCTGGCATTGATATTTAACATCAATGTAGAGAGGCTGGTCTGGCATTGATATGTGACATCACAATAGAGTGGTGAATCTGGCATTGATATTTAACATCAATGTAGAGAGACTGGTCTGACATTGATATGTGACATGACAATAGAGATGTTCGTTTGACATTGATACGTGACAATCACAATAGAGAGGTGAATCTGGCATTGATATGTGACATCACAGTAGAGAGGTGAATCTGGCATTGATATGTGACATCACAATAGAGAGGTGAATCTGGCATTGATATTTAACATCAATGTAGAGAGACTGGTCTGACATTGATATGTGACATCACAATAGAGAGGTGCGTCTGGCATTAATATGTGACATCACAATAGAGACTTTCGTTTGACATTGATATGTGACATCACAATAGAGAGGTGAATTTTGCATTGATATTTGACATCAATGTAGATAGGCTGGTCTGGCATTGATATTTAACATCACAGTAGAGAGGCTGGTCTGGCATTAATATGTGACATCACAATAGAGAGGTGAATCTGGCATTGATAGTTAATATCAATGTAGAGAGCCTGGTCTGTCATTGATATATGACATCACAATATAGAGGTGAATCTGGCATCGATATATGACATCACAATATAGAGGTGAATATGGCATTGATATTTAACATCACAGTAGAGAGGTTCGTCTGACATTGATATGTGACATCACAATAGAGAGGTGAATCTGGCATCGATATTTGACATCAATGTAGAGAGACTGGTCTGACATTGATATTTAACATCACAATAGAGAGTTAAATCTGGCATTGATATTTAACATCAATGTAGAGAGACTGGTCTGACATTGATATTTAACATCACAATAGAGAGTTAAATCTGGCATTGATATTTAACATCAATGTAGAGAGACTGGTCTGACATTGATATTTAACATCACAATAGAGAGGCTGGTCTGGCATTAATATGTGACATCATAATAGAGAGGTGAATCTGTCATCGATATTCAACAACAATGTAGAGAGGCTGGTCTGGCATTGATATGTGACATCACAATAGAGAGGTTCGTTTGACATTGATATGTGACATCACAATAGAGAGGTGAATCTGTCATCGATATTCAACATCAATGTAGAGAGGCTGGTCTGGCATTGATATATGACATCACAATATAGAGGTGAATCTGGCATTGATATTTAACATCACAGTAGAGAGGCTGGACTGGCATTGATATGTGACATCACAATAGAGACATTCGATTGACAATGATATGTGACATCACAATAGAGACGTTCGTTTGACACTGATATGTGACATCACAATAGATACGTTAGTCTGACATTGATATGTGACATCACAATATAGAGGTGAATCTGGCATCGATATATGACATCACAATATAGAGGTGAATCTAGCATTGATATTTAACATCACAGTAGAGAGGTTCGTCTTACATTGATATGTGACATCACAATAGAGAGGTGAATCTGTCATCGATATTCAACATCAATGTAGAGAGGCTTGTCTGGCATTGATATGTGACATCACAATAGAGAGGTTCGTTTGACATTGATATGTGACATCACAAGAGAGAGGTGAATCTGGCATTGATATTTAACGTCAATGATGAGAGGTTCGTCTGATATTGATATGTGACATCACAATAGAGAGGTGAATCTGGCATCGATATTTGACATCAATGTAGATAGGCTGGTCTGGCATTGATATTTAACATCACAGTAGAGAGGCGAATCTGGCATTAATATGTGACATCACAATAGAGAGGTGAATCTGGCATTGATATTTAACATCACTGTAGAGAGGCTGGTCTGACATTGATATGTGTTATCACAATACAGAGGTGAATCTGGCATTGATATGTGACATCAAATTAGAAACGCGAGTGTGGTATTGATATGTGACATCACAATAGAGAGGTGAATCTGGCATTGATATTTAACATCAATGTAGAGACGCTGGTCTGGCATTGATATGTGACATCACAATAAAGAGGTGAATCTGGCATTGATATGTGACATCACAGTAGAGAGGTTCGTTTGACATTGACATGTGACATCACAATAGAGAGGTTAATCTGGCATTGATATGTGACATCACAATAGAGAGGTGAATCTGGCATTGATATTTAACATATACAAGTAGAGAGGAGAATCTGGCATTGATATGTGACATCAAAATAGAGAGGTGAATCTGGCATTGATATTTAACATCACAGTAGAGCGGTTAGTCTGACATTGATATGTGACATCACAATAGAGAGATGAATCTGGCATTGATATTTAACATCACAGTAGAGCGGTTAGTCTGACATTGATATGTGACATCAAAATAGAGAGGTGAATCTGACATTGATATTTAACATATACAAGTAGAGAGGTGAATCTGGCATTGATATTTAACATCACAATAGAGTGGTTCGTCTGACATTGATATGTGACATCACAATAGAGAGGTGAATCTGGCATTGATATTTAACATATACAAGTAGAGAGGAGAATCTGGCATTGATATGTGACATCACAATAGAGAGGTGAATCTGGCATTGATATTTAACATATACAAGTAGAGAGGAGAATCTGGCATTGATATGTGACATCACAATAGAGAGGTGAATCTGGCATTGATATTTAACATCACAGTAGAGCGGTTAGTCTGATATTGATATGTGACATCACAATAGAGAGATGAATCTGGCATTGATATTTAACATATACAAGTAGAGAGGAGAATCTGGCATTGATATGTGACATCAAAATAGAGAGGTGAATCTGGCATTGATATTTAACATCACAGTAGAGCGGTTAGTCTGACATTGATATGTGACATCAAAATAGAGAGGTGAATCTGACATTGATATTTAACATATACAAGTAGAGAGGTGAATCTGGCATTGATATTTAACATCACAATAGAGTGGTTCGTCTGACATTGATATGTGATATCACAATAGAGAGGTGAATCTGGCATTGATATGTGACATCACCATAGAGAGGTTAATCTGGCATTGATATGTGACATCACAATAGAGAGGTGAATCTGTCATCGATATTCAACATCAATGTAGAGAGGCTGGTCTGGCATTGTTATATGAATTCACAATAGAGAGGTGAATCTGGCATTGATATTTAACATCAATGTAGAGAGACTGGTCTGGCAATGATTTGTGACATCACAATAGAGAGGTGAATCAGGCATTGATATTTAACATCACAGTAGAGAGGTTCGTCTGACATTGATATGTGACATCACAATAGAGAGGTGAATCTGGCATTGATATTTAACATCAATGTAGAGAGGCTGGTCTGGCATTGATATGTGACATCACAATAGAGTGGTGAATCTGGCATTGATATTTAACATCAATGTAGAGAGACTGGTCTGGCATTGATATGTGACATGACAATAGAGATGTTCGTTTGACATTGATACGTGACAATCACAATAGAGAGGTGAATCTGGCATTGATATGTGACATCACAGTAGAGAGGTGAATCTGGCATTGATATGTGACATCACAATAGAGAGGTGAATCTGGCATTGATATTTAACATCAATGTAGAGAGACTGGTCTGACATTGATATGTGACATCACAATAGAGAGGTGTGTCTGGCATTAATATGTGACATCACAATAGAGACTTTCGTTTGACATTGATATGTGACATCACAATAGAGAGGTGAATTTTGCATTGATATTTAACTTCAATGTAGAGAGGTTCGTCTGACATTGATATGTGACATCACAATAGAGAGGTGAATCTGTCATCGATATGTGACATCACAATAGAGAGGTGAATCTGGCATTGATATGTGACATCACAATAGAGAGGTGAATCTGGCATTCATATTTAACATCAATGTAGAGAGAGTGGTCTGACATTGATATGTGACATCACAATAGAGAGGTTCGTCTGGCATTGATTTGTGACATCACAATAGAGACGTTCGTTTGACATTGACATGTGACATCACAATAGAGAGGTTAATCTGGCATTGATATGTGACATCACAATAGAGAGGTGAATCTGGCATTGATATTTAACATATACAAGTAGAGAGGAGAATCTGGCATTGATATGTGACATCACAATATAGAGGTGAATTTGGCATTGATATTTAACTTCAATGTAGAGAGGTTCGGCTGACATTGATATGTGACATCACCATAGAGAGGTTAATCTGGCATTGATATGTGACATAACAATAGAGAGGTGAATCTGGCATCGATATTCAACATCAATGTAGAGAGGCTGGTCTGGCATTGATATATGAATTCACAATAGAGAGGTGAATCTGGCATTGATATTTAACATCACAGTAGAGAGGTTCGTCTGACATTGATATGAGACATCACAATAGAGAGGTGAATCTGTCATCGATATTCAGCATCAATGTAGAGAGGCTGGTCTGGCATTGATATGTGACATCACAATAGTGAGGTGAATCTGGCATTGATATTTAACATCAATGTAGAGAGACTGGTCTGACATTGATATGTGACATCACAATAGAGAGGTTCGTCTGGCATTGATATGTGACATCACAATAGAGACGTTCCTTTGACATTGATATGTGACATCACAATAGAGAGGTGAATCTGGCATTGATATGTGACATCACAGTAGAGAGGTGAATCTGGCATTGATATGTGACATCACAATAGAGAGGTGAATCTGGCATTGATATTTAACATCAATGTAGAGAGGCTGGTCTGGCATTGATATATGACATCACAATAGAGAGGTGAATCTGGCATTGATATTCACCATCAATGTAGAGAGGCTGGTCTGGCATTGATATATGACATCACAATAGAGAGGTGAATCTGGCATCGATATTTAACATCACAGTAGAGAGGTGAATCTGGCATTGATATATGACATCACAGCAGTGAGGCGAATCTGGCATTGATATTTGACATGACAATAGAGAGGCGAATCTGGCATTGATATTTGACATCACAACAGAGAGGTGAATCTGGCATTGATATTTAACATCAATGTAGAGAGGATGGTCTGGCATTGATATATGACATCACAATAGAGAGGTGAATCTGGCATTGATATATGACATCACAGCAGAGACTCGAATCTGGCATTGATATTTGACATCACAATAGAGAGGCGAATCTGGCATTGATATTTGACATCACAATAGAGAGGCGAATCTGGCTTTGATATTTGACATCACACCAGTGAGGCGAATCTGGCTTTGATATTTGACATCACAGCAGTGAGGCGAATGTGGCATTGATATTTGACATCACAGCAGTGAAGCGAATCTGGCATTGATATTTGACATGACAATAGAGTGGCGAATCTGCTATTGATATTTGACATCATAATAGAGAGGAGAATCTGGCATTGATATTTGACATCACAATAGAGAGGCGAATCTGGCATTGATATTTGACATCACAATAGAGAGGTGAATCTGGCATTGATATTTGACATCACATCAGAGACGCGAATCTGGCATTGATATTTGGCATCACAATAGAGAGGCGAATCTGGCATTGATATTTGACATCACAATAGAGAGGTGAATCTGGCATTGATATTTGACATCACATCAGAGACGCGAATCTGGCATTGATATTTGGCATCACAATAGAGAGGTGAATCTGGCATTGATATTTGACATCACATCAGAGACGCGAATCTGGCATTGATATTTGGCATCACAGCAGTGAGGCGAATCTGGCATTGATATTTGACATCATAATAGAGAGGAGAATCTGGCATTGATATTTGACATCATAATAGAGAGGCGAATCTGGCATTGATATTTGACATCACAATAGAGAGGCGAATCTGGCATTGATATTTGGCATCACAATAGAGAGGCGAATCTGGCATTGATATTTGGCATCACAATAGAGAGGCGAATCTGGCACTGATATTTGGCATCACAATAGAGAGGCGAATCTGGCATTGATATTTGAAATCACAGCAGAGATGCGAGTCTTGTATTGATATGTGACATCACAATAGAGAGGCGAATCTGGCATTGATATTTGACATCACAGCAGTGAGCCGAATCTCGCATTGATATTTGACATCACAGCAGTGAGGCGAATCTGGCATTGATATTTGACATGACAATAGAGAGGCGAATCTGCTATTGATATTTCACATCATAATAGAGAGGAGAATCTGGCATTGATATTTGACATCACAATAGAGAGGTGAACCTGGCATTGATATTTGTCATCACAGCAGTGAGGCGAATCTGGCATTGATATTTGACTTAACAATAGAGAGGCGAATCTGCTATTGATATTTCACTTCATAATAGAGAGGAGAATCTGGCATTGATATTTGACATCACAATAGAGAAGTGAATCTGGCATTGATATTTGACATCAAAGCAGAGACGCGAATCTGGCATTGATATTTGGCATCACAATAGAGAGGCGAATCTGGCATTGATATTTGGCATCATAATAGAGAGGCGAATCGGGCATTGATATTTGACATCAGAACAGAGAGGCGAATATGGCATTGATATTTGACTTAACAATACAGAGGCGGATCTGGCCTTGATATTTGACATAACAATACAGAGGCGGATCTGGCATTGATATTTGACTTCCCAATAGAGAGGCGAGTCTGCCACTGATGTTTGACATCACAATAGACAGGTGAATCTCACATTGATATGTGACATCAAAACAGAGAGGCGAATCTGGCATTGATATTTGACTTAACAATAGAGAGGTGAATCTGGCATTGATATTTGACTTAACAATAGAGAGGCGAATCTGCTATTGATATTTCACATCATAATAGAGAGGAGAATCTGGCATTGATATTTGACATCACAATAGAGAAGTGAATCTGGCATTGATATTTGACATCAAAGCAGAGACGCGAATCTGGCATTGATATTTGGCATCACAATAGAGAGGCGAATCTGGCATTGATATTTGGCATCATAATAGAGAGGCGAATCGGGCATTGATATTTGACATCAGAACAGAGAGGCGAATATGGCATTGATATATGACTTAACAATACAGAGGCGGATCTGGCCTTGATATTTGACATAACAATACAGAGGCGGAGCTGGCATTGATATTTGACTTCCCAATAGAGAGGCGAGTCTGCCACTGATGTTTGACATCACAATAGACAGGCGAATCTCACATTGATATGTGACATCAAAACAGAGAGGCGAATCTGGCATTGATATTTGTTTTCACAATAGAGAGGAGAATCTGGTATTGATATTTGACATCACAGCAGAGAGGCGATTCTGGCATTGATATTTGTTTTCACAATAGAGAGGAGAATCTGGTATTGATATTTGACATCACAACAGAGAGGCGAATCTCGCATTGATATTTGACATCTCAATTGAGAGGCGAATCTGGTATTGATATTTGACATGACTAGGGATGGGTATCGTTTAGGTTTTATCCGATACCGGTGCCAAACCGGTACTTTTGAAACGGTGTCGGTGCTTAAACGGTGCTCAAACCGGTGCTTAAGGAATGGAGAGCACAAAATTGGTCCAAAAACCTCTCATGTTCAGCTGTTTTTTTTTTTTTTTTGTAAAAAGATAACAATGTTAGCCTTTTCTTCAGCTATAGGGCATATATGGTATCACTCTTGGTTGGAAGCAGTGCTTAATCAATGGAAAAAACACAAACTTTGTCCAAAAACCTCTCATGTTTAACTGTTTTCCACTTTTTCTTTGGTCATTTTAGCCATTTTGGCCAGGTTGAAGGGAGTATCTGCCATCAAACAAGAAGACAGCCGCATGTAACTACGACGGTGTTTGCTAGTTCACCTTACATGCATTAATATAATAACATGGTTAGCCTACTCAACGTAAATTACACACGAACAACATTAAGCTACTCACGCAGAGAAGAACGGCTGCTGCTGCCATCATCATCATCCGTCATCATTTCTGCTACACTGGCAGGGCTAGGGGCCAGGACTCTACTCTTCGGGTTTTTGGGGGATGTTGCTATCTCCGGGTCCGATAACAGGCACCACACCCGCAGTAGATGTGCCGGTGTGAGGTCTCACAGCAAGCTATCAAAAACGGCGCATTTCTTGGCTTTAAAAAAACCCGCTATGCGTCGCCAGGTGTTTCATCGGATTTGAGGTGTTACCTCCTTTGCACAGTATCACAGTACCAGCTTAAAGCACTTGTTGCAGGCTGCTGAGTTTGCATCTTTTGTTGTGAAGTACAGCCAGACTTTGACCGCTTCGCCTTGGGCATTTTTAATCTGTAGCTCTGCTCTAAAAGAACGTACGTACCTGGACCGGCCTACTATCCTCGGAAACGTAAAATGATTGGCTAGAATTGGCTCAGGAAAAAAAAGCACCGAAATAAAGCACCGAAATGTGCGCTGCTTTTCGGTCTGGTTACTACCGTTTATGTCAGAACTGGTGCCATCATGGAACCGGACACCGGTACCCATCCCTAGACATGACAATAGAGAGGTGAATCTGGCATTGATATTTGACATCACATTAGAAACGCGAATCTGGCATTGATATTTGACATCACAATAGAGAGGCGAATCTGGCATTGATATTTGACATCACAGCAGTGAGGCGAATCTGGCATTGATATTTGAGATCACAATAGAGAGGTGAATCTGGCATTGATATTTGACATCGCAGCAGTGAGTCGAAATTGGCATTGCTACTTGACATCACAGCAGTGAGGCGAATCTGGCATTGATATTTGACATGACAATAGAGAGGCGGAACTGGCATTGATATTTGACATCATAATAGAGAGGAGAATCTTGCATTGATATTTGCCATTACAGCAGAGACCAGAGTCCGGTATTGATATTTGACATCACATGAGAAACGCCAATCTGGCATTGATATTTGACATGACAATAGAGAGGTGAATCTGGCATTGATATTTGACATCATAGCAGTGAGGCGAATCTGGCATTGATATTTGACATGACAATAGAGAGGAGAATCTGGCTTTGATATTTGACATGACAATAGAGAGGTGAATCTGGCATTGATATTTGACATCACAGCAGTGAGGCGAATCTGGCATTGATATTTGACATCACAATAGAGAGGCGAATCTGGCATTGATATTTGACATCACAGCAGTAAGGCGAATCTGGCATTGATACTTGACATCACAGCAGTGAGGCGAATCTGGCATTGATATTTGACATCATAATAGAGAGGAGAATCTGGCATTGATATTTGGCATCACAGCAGAGACGAGAGTCCGGTATTGATATTTGACATCACATTAGAAACGCGAATCTGTCATTGATATTTGACATCACCATAGAGAGTCAAAACTGGCATTGATATTTGACATCACAGCAGTGAGGCAAATCTGGCATTGATATTTGACATGACAATAGAGAGGCGAAACTGGCATTGATATTTGACTTAACAATAGAGAGGCGAATCTGCTATTGATATTTGACATCATAATAGAGAGGTGAATCTGGCATTGATATTTGACATCACATTAGAAACGCTAATCTGGCATTGATATTTGACATCACAGCAGTGAGGCGAATCTGGCATTGATATTTGACATCACAGCAGTGAGGCAAATCTGGCATTGATATTTGATATCACAATAGAGAGGCGAATCTGGCATTGATATGTGACATCACAGCAGTGAGGCGAATCTGGCATTGATATTTGACATCATAATAGAGAGGAGACTCTGGCATTGATATTTAACTTAACAATAGAGAGGTGAATCTGGCATTAATATTTGACATCACAATAGAAAGGTGAATCTGGCATTGATATTTGACATGACAATAGAGAGGCGAAACTGGCATTGATATTTGACATCACAGCAGTGAGTCGAAATTGGCATTGCTACTTGACATCACAGCAGTGAGGCGAATCTGGCATTGATATTTGACATGACAATAGAGAGGCGGAACTGGCATTGATATTTGACATCACAATAGAGAGGCGAATTCGGCATTGATATTTGACATGACAATAGAGAGGCGAAACTGGCATTGATATTTGACATCACAGCAGTGAGGCGACTCTGGCATTGATATTTGGCATCATAATAGAGAGGCGAGTCTCGCTTTGATATTTGACATCACAATAGAGAAGTGAATCTGGCATTGATATTTGACATCAGAAGAGAGAGGCAAATCTTTCTTTGATCTGTGACATCACAATAGAGAGGCGAATCTGGCATTGATATTTGACATCACAGCAGAGATGCGAGTATGATATTGATATATGACATCACAGCTGAGAGAAGAATCTGGCATTGATATTTGACAACACAATAGAGGGATGAATCTGGCATTGATAATTGACTTAACAACAGAGAGGTTAATCTGGCATTGATATTTGATATCACAACAGAGAGGCGAATCTGGCATTGATATTTGACATCACAACAGAGAGGCGAATATGGCATTGATATTTGACATCACAATAGAGAGGTCAATCTGGTATACATATTTGACATTACAATAGAGAGTTGATTCTGGCATTGACATTTGACTTAACAATAGAGAGGTGAATTTGCCATTGATATTTGACATCACAATGGTGAGTTGAATCTGGCATTGATATTTGACTTAACAATAGAGAGGTGAATCTGGCATTGATATGTGACATCACAGTAGAGAGGCGAATTTGGCATTGATAGTTGACTTAACAATAGAGAGTTGAATCTGGCATTGATGTTTAACATCACAGCAGAGAGGCGAGTCTGGCATTGATATTTGACATCACAATAGAGAGGAGAATCTGGCATTGACATTTGACATCACAGCTGAGTGACAATTCTGGCATTGATATTTGACATCACAATAGAGAGGCGAAGCTGGCATTCATATTTGACATCACAATAGAGAGGCGAATCTCGCATTGATGTTTGACTTAACAATACAGAGTCGAATCTGGCATTGATTTTTGACTTAACAATAGAGAGGTGAATTTGGCATTGATATTTGCCTTAACAATAGAGAGTCGAATCTGCCATTGATATTTGACTTAAAAAGAAAGAGTTGAATCTGGCATTGATATTTGACTTAACAATAGAGATGCGAATCTGGCATTGATATTTGACATCACATTAGAAACGCGAATCTGGCATTGATATTTGACATCACAATAGAGAGGCAAAACTGGCATTGATATTTGACATCACATTAGAAACGCTAATCTGGCATTGATATTTGACATCACAATAGAGAGGCAAAACTGGTATTGATATTTGACATCACAGCAGTGAGGCGAATCTGGCATTGATATTTGACATCACAATAGAGAGGCGAATCTGTCATTGATATTTGACATCACAGCAGTAAGGCGAATCTGGCATTGATACTTGACATCACAGCAGTGAGGCTAATCTGGCATTGATATTTGACATCAGAATAGAGAGGAGAATCTGGCATTGATACTTGACATCACAGCAGAGACGAGAGTCCGGTATTGATATTTGACATCACATGAGAGACGCCAATCTGGCATTGATATTTGACATGACAATAGAGAGGTGAATCTGGCATTGATATTTGACATGAAAGCAGTGAGGCGAATCTGGCATTGATATTTGACATGACAATAGAGAGGAGAATCTGGCTTTGATATTTGACATGAGAATAGAGAGGTGAATCTGGCATTGATATTTGACATCACATTAGAAACGCGAACCTGGCATTGATATTTGACATCACAATAGAGAGGTGAATCTGGCATTGATATTTGACATCAGAAGAGAGAGACGAATCTCGCTTTGATATGTGACATCACAACAGAGAGGCGAATCTGGCATTGATATTTGACATCACAATAGAAAGGTGAATCTGGCATTGATATTTGACATCACAGCAGAGACGCGAATCTGGCATTGATATTTGACATCACAGCAGAGACGCGAATCTGGCATTGATATTTGACATCACAATAGAGAGGCGAATCTGGCATTGATATTTGGCATCACAATAGAGAGGCGAATTCGGCATTGATATCTGATATGACAATAGAGAGGCGAAACTGGCATTGATATTTGACATCACAGCAGTGAGGCGACTCTGGCATTGATATTTGACATCAGAAGAGAGAGGCGAATCTCTCTTTGATATGTGACATCACAACAGAGAGGCGAATATGGCATTGATATTTGACATTACAATAGAGAGGCGAATCTCGCTTTGATATTTGACATCAAAATAGAGAGGTGAATCTGGCTTTGATATTTGACATCAGAAGAGAGAGGCGAATATCCCTTTGATATGTGACATCACAATAGAGAGGTGAATCTGGCGTTGATATTTGACATCAAAGTAGAGACGAAAATCTGGCATTGATATGTGACATCACAACAAACAGGCGTACCTCGTGTTGATATGTGACATCACGACAGAGAGGCGAATCTGGTATTGATAATTGACATCACAGCAGAGATGCGAGTATGATATTGATATATGACATCACAGCTGAGAGATGAATCTGGTATTGATATTTGACTTAACAACAGAGAGGTTAATCTGGCATTGATATTTGACATCACAACAGAGAGGCGAATATGGCATTAATATTTGACATCACAATAGAGAGGTCAATCTGGTATACATATTTGACATTACAATAGAGAGTTGATTCTGGCATTGACATTTGACTTAACAATAGAGAGGTGAATTTGGCATTCATATTTGACATCACAATAGAGAGGCGAATCTCACATGATATTTGACTTCACTATAGAGAGGTGAATCTGGCATTGATATTTAACATCACAGCAGAGAGGCGAGTCTGGGATGGATATTTGACATCACAATAGTGAGTTGAATGTGGCATTGACTTAACAATAGAGAGGTGAATCTGGCATTGATATGTGACATCACAGTAGAGAGGCAAATTTGGCATTGATATTTGACTTAACAATAGAGAGTTGAATCTGGCATTGATGTTTAACATCACAGCAGAGAGGCGAGTCTGGCATTGATATTTGACATCACAGCTGAGTGACAATTCTGGCATTGATATTTGACATCACAATAGAGAGGAGAATCTGGCATTGATGTTTAACATCACAGCTGAGTGACAATTCTGGCATTGATATTTGACATCACAATAGAGAGGCGAATCTGGCATTCATATTTGACATCACAATAGAGAGGCGAATCTCGCATTGATATTTGACTTAACAATAGATAGTCGAATCTGGCATTGATTTTTGACTTAACAATAGAGAGGCGAATCTGGCATTGATACTTGACATCACAGCAGTGAGGCGAATCTGGCATTGATATTTGACATCATAATAGAGAGGAGAATCTGGCATTGATATTTGACATCACAGCAGAGACGAGAGTCCGGTATTGATATTTGACATCACATGAGAGACGCCAATCTGGCATTGATATTTGACATGACAATAGAGAGGTGAATCTGGCATTGATATTTGACATGGCAATAGAGAGGAGAATCTGGCTTTGATATTTGACATAAGAATAGAGAGGTGAATCTGGCATTGATATTTGACTTCACATTAGAAACGCTTATCTTGCATTGATATTTGACATCACAGCAGTGAGTCGAATCTGGCATTGATATTTGACATCACAGCAGTGAGGCAAATCTGGCATTGATATTTGACATGACAATAGAGAGGCGAAACTGGCATTGATATTTGACTTAACAATAGAGAGGCGAATCTGCTATTGATATTTGACATCATTATAGAGAGGAGAATCTGGCATTGATATTTGACATCACAATAGAGAGGTGAATCTGGCATTGATATGTGACATCACAGCAGTGAGGCGAATCTGGCATTGATGTTTGACATGACAATAGAGAGGCGAAACTGGCATTGATATTTGACATCATAATAGAGAGGAGAATCTGTCATTGATATTTGACTTAACAATAGAGAGGTGAATCTGGCATTGATATTTGACATCAGAAGAGAGAGACGAATCTCGCATTGATATGTGACATCACAACAGAGAGGCGAATCTGGCATTGATATTTGACATCACAATAGAGAGGTGAATCTGGCATTGATATTTGACATCACAGCAGTGAGGCGACTCTGGCATTGATATTTGGCATCATAATAGAGAGGCGAGTCTCGCTTTGATATTTGACATCACAATAGAGAGGTGAATCTGGCATTGATATTTGACATCAGAAGAGAGAGGCAAATCTTTCTCTTTCTTTTTTTTTTTTTCTTTAAACCTGTCCCGTTTGGTTCTTTTGCCATCAGAATTATTGTTTAAAGGCGAAGAAAGATGCCCAAGGGATTTACTTTACCAAATGGACCATCCCAGCCTTGCCGTAATGGTCCATTTGATTTACCTTTTATTGTTTATTTTATTGTATTTTATTTTTTTTACTTGCTAGATACGGGACAGGGGAAAAGAAAAGGGAGAAAGAAAGAGGGGGGAAAAAACAAAACAAAACAAAAAAAAACAGCGGAGAAGAGGGACGGGGATAAAGGGCAAAAAACAAAAACCAACAAAATAAGTAGACAAAAAATACATATATCGATCACCTGGTTCACCTGTTGACAAAGAAAAAAGAAAACAAGCAGAAGAAAACGAGAGTAATAGAATAAACAACATCACAATGATATATGGGAATATAACACTAAATACTTAATATTAAACATTATTGTGCAGCACGTAAGATCGACAGCGCACAGTGTGCTTTGAGGTAGGAGCCAAAAAGGGTGTAGTTTGTGTGTGTGATCACCTGTGTGTACACCTGTGAGCATGAGCGCGCTTGTATTTAAAAGGTTCCTTAATGTAATGATCTGCTAGAGGGTGTGGGGGGCCACAGTCCCATCCTCCAGGGCATGAAGCAGGTATGGAGGAGATCAAAACTCCAGACATCCAGAGGTCCCCAGAACACAAGAGACCAAGGAAGACCAACAGAGGGGCAGCCGTGCCACTGTCCCAGAAAGAGCTGAGGAGAGTCCCAGATGAGGGATCACTCAGCAGCCGCGGAGCAGAAGCCAGGGGGGGTTGCAGTGACGTGCCCGTGAGCTCCGCCGGCAGCCAGCTGTGCCTGAGTGACCGAGCCCCAGGCCGAGAGGCCGAGGGCACCCCACCCCCGAAGTGGCCCGAGCGAGCACCAGGTTCCAGGCCCGGATAAGCAGCCACCAAGGAGTGAGCCGGTGTGTACCCGGACGCCCACCCCCGGACACAAAGAACCACCAACGCATCGATGTCTGAGGGCGTCAGCCACCGGCAGGGGAAGTGGTGGGGGGAGATAGGCCTCCAAACCTTGGAGGGCCTGAGATGTCCCCAGAGAGGTGGCGTCTGATACCCAACCTGACATATAGACACAGACATACAGGCACACTCAAATACAAACATCCATTCCCACCCTCATGCTCTCATAGGCAATTACTCCACACTCAACCAACGTGGAGACAGACATAAAGAGACGCTGTACACACAATCACACTCCCCAAGCGTGCTCTAAGAACCGGGTCTAGGTACCCTTGCCCCTGGAGGGGGAAACTGCACCCAGACCCAGGTGGTGTTACCCTTTTCCCTGCAGTGGGGAGAAGCAGACTGCGCCGACTCCGCAGCAGCAGGGAGGCCCCACACACCAGACCCCAGTCGGACGGCCAACTCCTCCTCCTAGCCCCCCCGCTCCAGCGGGCCGCAGAGACCGGGGGTGTGAGAAGACTCCAAACCTCCCTCTACCCGCTCATATGTAGTGTTGATGTATATGTGTTCTAAGGTGCAATTAAAACCCAGGAGGGCATGGAACTACCTGCCAGGGAGCAGCAGGTAAGCGCATAACACCTCCTGATAGCCCTCAATGTCTACGTGTATTTAAAATTGAGAGGCGAATCTTTCTTTGATCTGTGACATCACAATAGAGAGGCGAATCTGGCATTGATATTTGACATTACAATAGAGAGGCGAATCTCGCTTTGATATTTGACATAAAAATAGAGAGTGGAATCTGGCATTGATATTTGACATCACAATAGAGAGGTGAATCTGGCATTGCTATTTGACATCAGAAGAGAGAGGCGAATCTCTCTTTGATATGTGACATCACAACAGAGAGGCGAATCTGGCATTGATATTTGACATTACAATAGAGAGGCGAATCTCGCTTTGATATTTGACATCAAAATAGAGAGGTGAATCTGGCATTGATATTTGACATCAGAAGAGAGAGGCGAATATCCATTTGATATGTGACATCACAATAGAGAGGTGAATCTGGCATTGATATTTGTCATGACAGCAGAGACGTGAATCTGGCATTGATATTTGACATCACAATAGAGAGGTGAATCTGGCATTGATATGTGACATCACGATAGAGAGGCGAATCTGGTATTGATAATTGACATCACAGCAGAGATGCGAGTATGATATTGATATATGACATCACAGCTGAGACGTGAATCTGGCATTGATATGTGATATCACAATAGAAAGGCGAATCTGGCATTGATATTTGACATCACAATAGAAATGCGAATCTGGCATTGATATGTGACATCACAATAGAAATGTGAATCTTGCATTGATATTTGACATCAAAGTAGAGAGGAGAATCTGGCATTGATATGTGACATCACAATAGAGACGAGAATCTGGCATTGATATGTGACGTCACAATAGACAGGCAAGTCTGGTATTGATAATTGACATCACAATAGAGAGACGAATCTGGTATTAATATTTGACATCACAACAGAGCGGCGAATCTCGCACTGATATGTGACATCACAAAAGAGAGGCGAATCTGACATTAATATTTGACTTCACAATAGAGAGACGAATCTGGTATTAATATTTGACATCACAACAGAGAGGCGAATCTCGCATTGATATTTGACATCACAACAGAGAGACGAATCTTGCATTGATATTTGACATCAAAGTAGAGAGGCGAATCTGGCATTGATATGTGACATCACAACAGAGAGGCGAATCTCGCATTGATATTTGACATCACAACAGAGAGGCGAATCTCGCTTTGATATGTGACATCAAATCAGAGACGTGAATCTGGCATTGATATGAGACATCACAAAAGAGATCTGAATCTTGCATTGATATTTGACATCACAATAGAGAGGCAATTCTGGCACTGATATTTGACATCACAATAGTGAGGTGAATCTGGTATTTATATTTGACATCACAGCAGAGAGGCGAATCTGGAAGTGATATTTGACATCCAGATTGTTATGTTAAATATCAATGCCAGATTCGCCTCTCTGTTGTGATTTCAAATATCAATTCCAGATTCGCCCCTCTATTGTGAAGTCAAATATTAATGTCAGATTCGCCTCTCTTTTGTGATGTCACATATCAGTGCGAGATTCGCCGCTCTGTTGTGATGTCAAATATCAATACCAGACTCGCCTCTCTGTTGTGATGTCACATATCAATACGTGATTCGTCTCTCTTTTGTGATGTCACATATCAATACCAGATTCGCCTCTCTATTGAGATCTCACATATCAATGCGTGATTCGCCTCTCTGTTGTGTTGTCAAATATCAATGCCAGATTCGCCTCTCTGTTGTGATATCACATATCAATGCGTGATTCGCCTCTCTGTTGTGATGTCAAATATCAATGCCAGATTCGCCTCTCTGTTGTGATGTCAAATATAAATGCGTGATTCCCCTCTCTATTGTGATGTTGTCAAAAGAAAATTGTACTCAGCAGTCAGTATAAGCTTTTAATGATATAAGTCTACATATGATAGAATACTGTATGATAACCTTTTGATGACTTTGACTGTTGTCCACTACAAGACCTGTTTCTGTTTTATAATTTCTTTCTCACAGCGATAATAGCTGAACAAGCAGGAAGAGGAGAGCTGGACACTTTTATCTGCGCTCCCTAACAAGAAGAGGGGCCGCGTCCTTCTGAATCTCACAACACACACACATACACCTGAACCTCTCTTATCTTCACTCCCTACGCACTAACATTCCTCTGCCTATGAATAGACGTATTCACTGTTGTATTACTTTTGTATATAAATAAAGACCAGAGCGGTAACAGAGCGCTGATCACAGGGCCCCCACTCTGATGTGAGCGTTCTGTGACCGCCCTTGGAAGTAAAGATCTGCAGTGTGTGTATCTCTTCACTCTTAGACTCTTAGCTGAAGAAGTGTCTTTAGAATAAATCTCTTCAGATGTCACATATCAATGTGTGATTCGCCTCTCTGTTGTGAAGTCACATATCAATGCCAGATTCGCCTATCTATTGTGATGTCACATATGAGTGCGAGATTCGCCGCTCTGTTGTGAAGTCACATATCAATACCATATTCGCGTCTCTGCTGTGATGTCACATATCAATGCCAGACTCGTGTCTCTGCTGTGATGTCACATATTAATGTCAGATTCGCCTCTCTATTGTGAAGTCAAATATCAATGCCAGTTTCTCCTCTCTATTGTGATGTCAACTATCAATACCAGACTCGCGTCTCTGCTGTGATGTCAAATATCAATACCAGACTCGCGTCTCTGCTGTGATGTCACACATCAATACCAGACTCGCGTCTCTGCTGTGAAGTCAAATATCAATGCCAGAATCCCCTCTCTATTGTGATGTCACATATCAATGCCAGATTCGCCTCTCTATTGTGATGTCACATATCAATGCGAGATTGGCCTCTCTACTGTGATGTCACATATCAATGGGAGATTCGCTTCTCTGTTGTGATGTCAAATATCAATGCCAGATTCGCCTCTCTATTTTGATGTCAACTATCAATACCAGACTGGCCTCTCTACTGTGATGTCAAATATCAAAGCGAGATTCGCCTCTCTATTGTAATGTCATATATCAATGCGAGATTCGCCTCTCCACTTTGATGTCACATATCAATGCCAGATCAGCCTCTCTATTGTTATGTCACATATCAATGCGTGATTCGCCTCTCTTTTGTGATGTCACATATCAATACCAGATTCGCCTCTCTATTGTGATCTCACATATCAATGCGTGATTCGCCTGTCTCTTGTGTTTTCAAATATCAATGCCAGATTCGCCTCTCTGTTGTGATGTCACATATCAATGCGTGATTCGCCTGTCTGTTGTGATGTCAAATATCAATGCCAGATTCGCCTCTCTGTTGTGATGTCAAATATAAATGCGTGATTCCCCTCTCTATTGTGATGTTGTCAAAAGAAAATTGTACTCAGCAGTCAGTATAAGCTTTTAATGATATAAGTCTACATATGATAGAATACTGTATGATAACCTTTTGATGACTTTGACTGTTGTCCACTACAAGACCTGTTTCTGTTTTATAAATTCTTTCTCACAGCGATAATAGCTGAACAAGCAGGAAGAGGAGAGCTGGACACTTTTAACTGCGCTCCCTAACAAGAAGAGGGGCCGAGTCCTTCTGAATCTCACAACACAAACACATACACCTGAACCTCTCTTATCTTCACTCCCTACGCACTAACATTCCTCTGCCTATGAATAGACATATTCACTGTTGTATTACTTTTGTATATAAATAAAGACCAGAGCGGTAACAGAGCGCTGATCACATGGCCCCCACTCTGATGTGAGCGTTCTGTGACCGCCATTGCAAGTAAAGACTTGCAGTGTGTGTATCTCTACACTCTTAGACTCTTAGCTGAAGAAGTGTCTTTAGAATAAATCTCTTCAGATGTCACATATCAATGTGTGATTCGCCTCTCTGTTGTGATGTCAAATATCAATGCCAGATTCGCCTCTCCATTGTGAAGTCACATATCAATGCCAAATTCACCTCTCCATTGTGATGTCACATATCAATGCCAGATTCGACTCTCCTTTGTGATGTCACATATCAATGCCAGATTCGCCTATCTATTGTGATGTCAAATATCAATGCCAGATTCGCCTCTCCATTGTGATGTCAAATATCAATGCCAGATTCGCCTCTCCATTGTGAAGTCACATATCAATGCCAAATTCACCTCTCCATTGTGATGTCACATATCATTGCCAAATTCACCTCTCCATTGTGATGTCACATATCAATGCCAAATTCGCCTCTCTATGGTGATGTCACATATCAATGCCAGATTCGCCTCTCTATTGTGATGTCACATATCAATGCCAGATTCGCCTCTCTATTGTGATGTCAAATATCAATGCCAGATTCGCCTCTCTACTGTGTTGTTAAATTACAATGCCAGATTCGCCTCTCTATTGTGATGTCAAATATCAATGCCAGATTCGCGTTTCTATTGTGTTGTCAAATATCAATGCCAGATTCGCCTCTCTTTTGTAATGTCAAATATCAATGCCAGAATCGCCTCTCTATTGTGATGTTACATATCATTGCCAGAATCGCCTCTCTATAGTGATGTCACATATCAATGCCATATTCGCCTCTCTGTTGTGATGTCAAATGTCAATGCCAGATTCGCCTCTCTGTTGTGATGTCACATATCAATGCCAGAATCGCCTCTCTATTGTGATGTCACATATCAATGCCATATTCGCCTCTCTATTGTTTGAAATGCCCCTAATGATCGGCCCAAAGCAAGAACCAGTTTACCGCGCGTACAAAATAAGGGACTTGGAAGCGCTGGTTAAACAGCTTCCACCCATAACAGAGGGAGGAGCAGCTTGGTTGAGGAAGTTAAGAACCTTAACAGGAGGGGAGGAGCTAGCCACTGGAGACTTCCGTGCGATAGCAGGAAGATGTATGCTAGGCATAGGATTAGCAGACGTAGAGGAAATTGCTAACACCACAGCCTACCCAATTGACATGCCATATAACACGGTGGAAGACAAGCTAGCTGACGCAGTCTGTGAGAAATATATGATACCAAATTTAGGGTCCATACCAAAGATTTCCTGGGACCCCAAATACACCCCCAGAGAATTTCTGGAGAGAGCTAAGCAAGCAAGCAAGCAATTTAAGGAACAATGGATGTCACAAACTGGCATACATCCAGGCCAGGAAGGAGAGCACAGAGCGTGGTTTCGCGCAGCTGTGCTGAAGGGGCTTCCGGACAAAGTAACAACAGATTTAGAAAAGAACCCAGATTTTACAGTGGCAGACTCTACTCAGTGGGAGAGACACGTGGTCCATCGGCTCCAGTTGGAACAGGACGAGGCGAACAAACAACTAGAAGACGCACAGGCGCAACTGTTGAAGTTACAGCTGAATGAAGCCCGTGAGAAGTATAATTCTAAGAAAAAAGAGCGGAAAGAGGCCAACAAAACTATGATGATTGTAAAGCCCAAAGCTGATCCCGTGCCTTACTGGCCAGATCTTGATCCTAACCTTTATGACTCTGCCACTTACAGACCCAGCTCTGATCAAGCTGGGCAAACAAACTTTGAAGCACCGATATGTGGTCTCCCCACAAGTGCCTGTGAATCTGATGGGCAGAGACTTACTCATCAAACTGGGAGCCACTATCATGTGTTCTGATGGATTAACTGTGACTCTGCCAGGAGGAACGCCTCTCCCATGCCTGGAAACAAACTCAAAGAATCAGTACTTGATGCAAGACTGTGAACAACCCATAGCTGACATTTACTGGGGGCGCCTGGTAAAAGAAGGCATTCTGAGACAATACCAATAATGGAAACCCTGGATCATGAGCCTTGCGGTTTATTCCCCGCCTCGCGATCCCTACCACGTCACTCTTTTCTACGATGATTTCTACGATGATGTATACCGGGAAGGTCATCAGGCAAAGGAACTGGGATCAATGGTCAAGCGGGCGCTGGATAACATTTGGTGGCAAAGCACCCAAATTCCAAATGTCTGGTATACACCAAAATGTAAAACGTACCGTATCACTTGTTTTGTCCAACGACGCAGTGATACTAGAACATCAACAAATATCGAGAACACATGGCAGGGAGAGAACGGATCACCCAGACGCAGTGGCGGAACTTTCGTAATTGGCTGACACTCTGTGGTCTACTGGACCCACAGATGTCGGCCTAGCCAATTGTTCGCCTGTTCTGTTCCAGCTCAAGTCAGAAACACCAATTTCACGACCACAGTATAAGCACAAACCTGAAGCAGAGGAAGGGATTGCTGAGACGATTGAAGGGCTGCTGAAAGTAGGAGTGCTTGAGCCCTAGCAATCCTTTTGGAACACACCAATTTTGCCGGTGGAGAAACATGGGACAGGGAAGTACCGAATGGCGCATGACCTCAGGGCCATTAACGCCATATTACGTACTGACACTGTGCCCGTACCTAACCCGTACACAGCTCTAACAGCCATTACATGGGACCAAAAGTGGTTCACATGCATTGACCTTGCTAACGCATTCTTCTGTCTCCCCTTACACGACTCACTCAGAGACATTTTCTCATTCACATACAGAGGTCGCCAGTACAGATACACACGTCTGCCACAAGGCTTTGCACTCTCCCCTGGCATTTTCAATCAGGTGCTCAAAGAGGCCCTGTCACCTTGTCAGTTGCCTGAGGGGTGTACACTGATACAGTATGTCAGGGGTGGGCAGGGGTGGCCCCGAGGGCCGGTGTCAGCCATTGGTGTGTGTAGATGCTCTGACCGGCTGGCCAGAAGCATGGGCTACTAAAAGGGAGGATGCTAAAAGTGTGATTAAGTGCTTAATCAATCATTATATTCCCAGGCACGGGTTTCCCAAGTGCATTAGATCAGACAATGGGACCCACTTTAAGAACCAAGACCTGGCGGAGGTGGAGAGGATGTTGGGAGTAAAACACAGGTTTGGGACAGTGTACCATCCTCAATCTCAAGGGAAAGTAGAGAGAATGAACTTAAACTTGAAAAACAAGTTGTCTAAAATTTGTGCACAGACGGGGCTAAATTGGGTTTCAGCCCTGCCAATTGCTCTAATGACTATAAGATGTTCTGTTAACCAATCCACAGGTTTCACACCCTACGAGCTGCAGACGGGAAGGCAGTTCAGAGCACCCTGGACAGCGGTCCCGGCGGAACCGAGTATCAAAAGTAACAAGTCTCATGCAGAATATTGGAATGAATTAAAAGCTCTTGTCTCGAGTTTCACAAAACAGGTTACGCCTGGAGTACACACTGTGGACAGGGCGACCCCTGAGGCAAAACCGGTGTGGCTGAAGGTCATCAAACGCAAGTGGAAAGAGTCCTGCTGGACCGGTCCGTACGAGGTGACTGCCCGGATGGCTACAGCAGTTCAACTGAAAGGAAAAGGCGACACCTGGTTCCACTGGTCGCAGTGTGCACTAGCAGACGAGAGCTTGGTGGAGGAAAACTTGTCTCCACCCAACACAGGTGTCAACGAAATACAGAGGCATAATAAATCCTCTCACCTGTGCAACGGGCCGACCAGCAGTCTACCTGGGAGGCTGAAGAAAGAAGAGGGGCATCGCAGAAAGTCGCCGCGCCAGCGAAAAGGAGTGGTAACAAATCAGTAACTCCAGAAAGGGGAGAAATTTCTAGCCAAAGTGCAAAAGAACACACAACACAATGCAAACACACGAATCAGAGATACGTAATGAGAAAAAACTTATTAAAATGTTCCTCACAACCACATGTTTATTATATGCAATAATATTGACCATGGCTGTGTGTTTTATTGTCTATATTTTGCAGAGCACCCAAGGCCACTTGTCCAAACACGGAGGCCAGTCCAGCACAGCACTTCCTGAGACATTAATTGTCGAAATGGGACCATTGAGAAGACCAAAGCGCGAGGTGTCAGGTAAAGGGGATGAGTGCCTCCGCACAAATAATGGCATAGAACTGGACTACGTTAAAGGGTCCACAAGCTCATTCACGTTTGACTTGTGTGAGGTCATTGAGTGTAAAGGGGCTAGTAGCAGCTGGAGGGGATATGATGTGTGGGTCTGTAATCACCCAATGATATGCACCAGGAGAGGGAGCCCTTATTCCAGTCCAGGGATCCATCGTTCAGGGGGAGTATATACAGCAGGGCAATGGTGTTCCTGGGATAACGTGGTAAGTTGGACAGGAGTAGGGTGGCAGCCATATGTGCCGGGAGGCTTAAAGGGAATAGCAATTCAGAGGGATTTTTCTGCATCCCAGAACCCTATCACACTTTCTCTAGGTCCGTGGAGCTCCCTGCCCAAATCTGAAAGTCCGGGTGGTGTATTCTATCTGGTAATTGGGGTAGATGTGTCGGGAACAGATCCAATTGGGGTAATTAGAGTTAACTTAGTCAATCCAAAACCTAAGCTGGTCATAGAAAAAACTGTCACACACACGATTAACAATACAATAAACTCTGTCACACACTCCACAGGGCAATTGGGGAACGAGTCGTCAACTGTAGCACCAGAGGAGCAAGAACCAAAAGGTAGACGAGTCCTGACGGTGGATTACACTAGGTTGAAGCCTCAGGACCTAATTGAGCGTGCCGCCGGGTTCAGTGACAGTAACCTCTGGCTGGACTGGGTGGCTCAAAATGCTAAAGAACAACATGTAATCTGATTGTGTTGCCTGTGCTTCAGCCAGACCACGTTTGTTCACGGAGCCCGCACCACTGTATCCAGAGGACAAGTGGGGCTATGACTGTATGCTGCGGCTGACTAAAAGTGCAGTGAGTACTGGCAACTGCACTCTGTTGTCTAGTTTATTTCCCCCAATCCCGAAACAGACAAAAGCAGGACCATTTGTGCCAAAACAAGATAACTATACATGTTTCAAGTTCTCCACAGATACGGTAAAGTACAAGGTGGGAGACATTGACCCAAGCTGGTGCTCCGTTACTCTGACGGGGAGAACCACAAACAATGTAAGTGACCCAAACACGCTGATTGGAACATGGGCAAGAAGTGGGCTGTATTATTATTGTGGGCAGAACACCCTTTTGGTCCGTGTTGCTCTGGGAAGCGAGGGAACGTGTGCCATGGTGCGACTGTGGGCCATACCACAACACAACACACGTACATTGGCAGCCAGACGTAACAGACACATCTTAGTGAAGAGAGGGACACAGGGGACACATGCTTTCAATCCTAGGCTGAACTCACCTACCTGGATTGACTCAATAGGAGTGCCCAGGGGAGTTCCAAATGAGTATAAACTAGTAGACCAAGTAGCTTCAGGATTTGAAAGTACATTCATCTGGATAACGCCTAATAAGGATGTTGATCGTGTAACCCAGTGTTAAAAACGGGATTAAAAGCATAAATATTAATACTCTTTTGATTAAAATACTAATTTCATAATGGTAATAAATATTGATAAAAAGAAGTTAAATATAATAAATACTGATAAAAAGCATGTAAACATAAGTTTAATTAATATGTACGTATGTATATGTAATATATAAATGGTGTGGGGGCAGGACTTAGTCCTGTGGAGTGTGTTTGTTAGATCCACTGAGCGACCAATCATTGGCTGGTCTGACCCTCCCCCAGTCTGTGTGCGCTGCTCAGACACCTGTGTGTGCCTTCGTGTGCCAGTCAGATACGCCAGAGACACAGACGGTGAAAGATCCATTTACCCGTGCGGCGAAGAAGCTAGCTGGATAGTGAAAGCCCTTTTTCGGCGAGAATAATAAGAGTGATACCTTATTCTAGAGGCCGTGAGCCAGCGTGAGCACTGTGAAGCCCCGTGTAGCATTTGTTGCTTCACATGGTAAGTCCCAGGCAGTACATGTGCACTAGCATAGCATGCTACGCTAGCCATTTTGCAATGAAAGTGCCCTTTCCGAGGCTAAAGCAAGTAGCACTGAGTCTGCTGCACTTTATACGAAATGTTCTTTAAAGGTTCATGTCACATTACTGTGGTATTGATGTATAATGTATGGTTTTGTGCGAAGTTGTTATGTTAGCACATGTTCACTTTTCTCATGGTGCTAATTATAGTTCTGCAACGTGAAAGCAACGTGAAATTAACTGAATTCACCTGCACTTTACTTAGTTGAAACTTGATAAGTCTCAAGCCAATGTGTATTTTAATGCACTGCTGAGCTATTTTGTATTATTTTAAATGTGTGTTTCCTATGCACTTTTTCCCTTTGAAATTAGAATAATTTGTTGTACAACATAGAATGTTTTGAAAGAAATTTAGAAACACTACAAGCAAGTAGTAGTAATAATAAGTTACAGACATGATAGCTTAAATGTTGAACTACTGTGTTCTGGCCTGGTCCCCAGCTCAGGCGAGCCAGCCAGGAGCCTAGAGTGTTGTGTGACAACATTGGAATCCTCTATGACCTTTGATCAGACCCTCACATACTGTGAAAATGGATTTTGCCAAGAAGTATGCCATTAAAGTACCAAATGCCTTTATTGTTAGCGGTGTTACAGATAGAGAGAAAGACAAAGAGGTATTTGAGTTTCTGGAGCAACATGGTACTATTCGTAGAGTACTCGCTGTCGATGATGACTCTTCTGCATTCCACAAAAGTCAGATTGTAGAGTTCGAGTCCGGTGCAGCCGTTGAAATATTAGGACCTAAGCTGCCTTACCTCTTACAGTCCACTGACAATCCAGATGTCAGTTACCGCATTCGAGCCTTAACTGACGTCTATACTAAGACCGTAGGGGGCAATGTTACTGAGGCTTACATTAGCAACCTGAAGGGTTTAGCCAAGTTAAGTGGGAAGGATTTCGAAGAAGTGTTGCGGCAGGCCATATCCACAATAGGGAAGACCATCGAAGCTGCTGAGACAGCTGAGATAAACCCTGAAAATGATACTGCTGACCAGACTTGCCCTGTGGTAGGATCCACACAACTTGGAGCCTCACCTTCAGTCTTAACTGAACTGCCTCACCCTCCTGAACCCATTCAGGGCACATTCCAACGCCCCATGAGACCAAACTTGACACATAAATATTGAGCCCAACTGACCTCAACCCACCAGAGGTTCAGAAAATAGTAGTTGAGCATGTTGTCAAGAGTGTTGAGAAGACATCACATGCTCACTCTACATTAAGACTCAGAGCTTTCTCTGGCAAGATGCCCAGACCTTACAGCGAAGCTGACTATGAAACATGGCGTTCTCATGTTGACTTCACCCCCTCCCAAGCTGGAGACATTTACCTTTTCACACACTTTCCTTGGCTGAACAATGACACAGCCTTAATATACCTTATGCATCTCTCTATTTTATTTAATATTTTTCGTGTGAATTATCTGCTTTCATTCATTCTACTCATTCTGGGCATGGTTGTCTACCCAATTTTGTTTCATTTGTTAATACCAATCTACAGGTTGTTATCCTTCCTATTATTAGTTTGAATACAGTAGAGATAAGTTCTAATTTAATTTAACCTTTTTTTTTTTATTCCACTTCATTCCTCTTGTATTTATATGTATTCAGTTGGGTCTGTATCCAGCCCTTTTTTAAACTTTGATCTCTAATCTTTTACTTGATGATGGATTATTGTGTTCTTCCTAGTCTGAACTGCTTCTTTGTTTCTTACAGTCACGTACAAAATGTGTCTCTTTTTCACACCTCCAGCATGCAGTCTTAAAGCCACTTTTTGGTGTGTGTATAGGCCTACCTATACCTCTTGCTGTTCCACTATGCATTCCTCTGTCTTTCTTTTGGACTAGTCCTACTCTGGTTTGTTGTTTTTCTAACATTTCTCATCAGGTGTTATTTTTGCTTGTTTATTCTCCATTCTCAAGGATTTTGCTGGGCTGTCACTGGCACGCTTGACTTCAGGGTGGTGGCTGACACGCCCTTCTACTCCGCGCACGGAGCGGTGTCAGTTTTATGAGGCGGAACTCAACCTTTCCCTTTTGTCGCCAGTACGTGAGCCTCAGCAAAGAAAACAATAAAAAAAACAAAAAACAATGGAAGTAGTTCAGCAGCGTATTGTGCTGTAAAATCAATTTACTTCCAGAACACATATACATACACACAGATAGACATTTGCGCGCTAATTTGTCACGAAGTATTTCACGGTCACTTCTAAAACCACTCTAAACACATTTCCTTGTGGTGAACTTAAACCTTATTTGTCACGAGGTATTTGACGGCAACCTCTAGAACCAATCTAAACTTAGTTCCTTCCGGCGAACTCAACCTATTTCACGAGTTTCATGAAGTAATTGCGGCTACTTCTAACCTATTTTACGCGTATCACGAAGTAATTCCGGCTACAACAAACCTATTTTGCGCATTCTTCTAAACCCTTCCGGCGGTTTAAAACCAACAGTGTTTTCTCACCCTCAGTCGTCTTTTGCTGGTTGTGAGGTCATCTGGTTGGATCCCAACGTCGTGGACCAGAACTGTTACACCGGCCTGGACCCGAATTTTTCTTACGTCCCAGGTCTTTCACCTCTACCTGGAGAGGGCTGTCGGCAGACTTCGGTGCTGGCTTTTCACGGCGTCAGATTACAGCAGTCAGACCTTGCATTGGAGTCACAGAAACGTGTCTGTTGTTTCCATCGCTAGGCTCGAAGGACCAATTTAAATGACAGGGGATTTCTTTAAATCACCTTGCCGTTCTTCAGCTAAGACATCTGAGTTAGAAAACACAAACACTGCAGTTCTTTCACTCGCGAGGACGGTCACAGAGCGCTCGCACAGGAGACACTCATGGACTCGCGCTTTGTCACCGTCTGCATTCTTTATGTATACAAGATTGTTCTGTGTGTGTGTGTGTGTTACAAAGATAACAACGTCACTCAGAGCAGCGGGTTTCTCCCTTTTCTACATCTGTGTGTTCTTGTAAAAAGAGCTGAGGTTTCACTTCTCTACATCTAAATGTTCTCTGAATACAGGAAGCGGTTATTTGCTGAATGGGTTCATCACACAACTTACTAGGTTAAAAGTCATGTAGACATATGGTTTGCTTAGTGATACATAAAAGAATACATTTCATGCAACTGATAACACTATATAAAAACAATTTTCCTTTGACATTCCCTGCTGTTTATCAGAACAATGAAATGTATCAATAAGTAACTACTTGTCTTTCACATTTTCAGTTACTACATCATTATTTGCACTTCATCTTCATCTAACAAATAGGAAAAGAAGTCTTCATGATCTTCATTGATTTCAGTACATCTGCGTATGCTGTGAATGATTAACTTGTCATCTGTGAAATTACAGCTTTTAAACAAGGAATAACTCAAATAAAGAAAACAAAATTAAACCAGGAAAACTCCAACGCCAATCAACCGTCTCTATAGCATCTGAAGTCATGTTTAAAGAATGTACATTATCTGGTATTTAGGTGCAGCATGTGGTGTTGCATAAGACGCACAATCCTCCTTTCTCAGCCAGGATCATGTGCAGTGCTACACGATGTTGCATTACAGCAATTCTGAGAGCGTCTATTTCTTGGTTTTGTCCCTCGTTGACCTTTCAGGATGCTTTGAGAAACAAGCCGAATCTATAGTCCAGTATCTCACTTCTGAGAGGACGTTTTTCCAACTCCTGCCCACAGGAAGAGTGAGTTGAGTACCTTTTGTCCAGTTGTCCAGATTTTGAATTCTTCAGGTACGTCGGTTTCCCAGATTGAGTCATGTGGTCTGGCTGTTGAAGTTGAGCGTTTCTTCCTGGATGAGGATGAGGATGTTGTTGTTGTTGTTGTGCACTTTACAAAAGTCATTCTGAAGGTGTGATCGGAGATCAGAATTAGTGCACATGTTCCAGGGTGTTTCCCATAAATGGTTGTGTTTAATATGCTCGACATGTGCGAGCAGACGTAACAGTCTTTCTCTGTGATCGTCCATCTTCTCTGTCTGCCTCGTGGCTCAGCTGCTGTTGGCATCAGCTGGGGTCCTGTAAGGGTGAGCTTTGTAGTCAAGGTAACCAGGAGGGTTCCCCTTCACACCTACACCTGGCTGCCTAAAGTTGATCGGATAGAGATTGGAGTGTGGGCTTACCCGACGGGGGCCCAAGAACGCACTTACCACCCTCACCCCCGAAACAACCAAGCGTAGGCGCTTCCTCCTTGGTGTCGGGGCTTCCCGGGACCTCAGCCTTTTTGCATTGGCTCTGATGTATCCAGGAGGGTCTCTCTGCAGTTTTACAGGCTGTGGGTGTTGTCAATAACACTTTGTATTGGCCCTCCAAATGGGGTAAACTCCAATTTTTCCTCTGGAGCACCCCTTTCGCCTGGTTTCAACCTGCAAGAGACTGGAGAAGAGTCTTACGGCAGTTTATTGTTCAAAACAATATCCTTATTTTCTAGTAGTTTTGCCATCCATTCTGCCAGAGTTGTTTCTCTGACAGATTTGTCTAAAGGTTCACTTTTTGCAACTTAGATTGCATCTGCTTTTTTCACTGGATAAATCTCTGGCCATTTTGAGAATACGGCTATAATCACTAGAGCGTATTTTGAGCCTTGACTTTCACTTAATTCAATAAAGTCCATGTGAATGGTGTAAAATGGATGAGGTGGGGTGGGGAAATTTCCTCTTATTATCCTCAGATTGCCTTGTGAATTGTGTTTTTGACAGATCATGCATGTCCTCACAAATTCCTTTGCTGAAATTTCAAAATTTAGAGTATAAAAGTGTATGTTTATGACTTGGACCATCCCTCCCGTTGAAACATGGCTTAACCCCATGGGTCACTAATGCTGCTGTTCTGTGCAGGGACTTGTAAGGTTTTCCTTCACAAGTCATCAGATCATTTTCTAGTTGTGCTCCACACTTTAACCATTTCTTCTGTTCTGTAGTTGGTGCGGCTTTTTGTTCATCTTTAAGTACATCAAGTGGTATTTGCATAGAGGACGCAGACATTAATGTGTCTACAGTTTGCTGTGCGGCTAACTTAGCTGCTTGATCTGCAAAGTTATTGCCTTTAGTTATTTCTGATTTATCTTTCTGATGTGCAGCAAAGTGATGTACTGCTAAAAAAACATACTGACTGTCAGTATATATATTTATGTCTTGGCCTGCGTGCAATTTACATGCACGTATGACTGCTGTGAGTTCTGCACTCTGAGCAGAGTGGGAGGATGTTAGCGGTTTCGCTTCTAAAACTCTGTTTGCTGTTGTTACTGCATAGCCGACGCAGTTTCATCCTAGGCTATTTTTAGACGCTGAGCCGTCTACAAAAATGTCGGTGAAACCAGCTTGTGGGTACTGTGAATGTCAACACGTGGCTTTGTCTCCTCATCTAATTTTTTCATACAGCAGTGTGGATGACCTTCTTCGGGTGAGGCCAAAAGTGTGCTCGGGTTCAACTGACCGCACTTCTCGATTCTAATGTGTGATTGTGACAATAAGATTCCAACATATGAGAGCTGTCTTGCATGTATCAGGTAAGAGAAATTGGCTTAGATTAAAATTGAAGTCACCGCGTGTGGTACTCTAATAATCAAAGTGTGCTCTAAAACAATGTCAGGCAATGCTAAACTATATTCATTTGTAATACTAGTTTCAAGTTACTGAATGCTTCTTCTGTTTCATTTCTTTGTAGATGCAACACTACATTTTTACTTAAGGCATTTTAGGCAATTCCTATTTTTCAAAGAATTCATACATCTCACACATCTTACATATTTCAAACTTTAAAGCTAGGATTAAAAACTTTGCATTACTTACAGCTCATAGCTCACAGCTCTAAAACTAGACATTAGTAAATCATATGCCTAATCATTATGTGTCATTGTGATCCACAAGTATGATCACAAATTTGTTTTTCAAACCAACAAAACAAACAAACAAAAACAAAAATCAAATTGCCGATGCTGTGAACGCTTTACACACATGAGTCAGGACACAAAAAGAAAAAAAGAAAAAGCTGCTGTCAGAAACAAAGCAGAAGTGTGAGGAAAAAAACTGAGCTCACAGACAGCTGCATGTGTGAGCTTTAATATGCAGCTTCTGCTCTAAAAGACAAATAACAATAAAAAATGTGTAACTTGCTCATCAGCTTGGTAGTGCCCACATATTTAATTCAGCTTCTCAAACCTGTAGCTTTAGCTGTTGTATACAGGGTTTGGCTTAGTAGTTGTTAGTATAGGTGTGCTCTATATCTCAACAATTTCTCATCTAGGATGACAGGTTATCAATCAGGTCAAGTGTCTCTATGCACCTGATTACTTTAGGTATTTTCCTTATTTTCTTCATTTCATATATCATTGTACTGAGTTTGAGCAAACCTTAAGCTTGAATCAGACTACTTTTAACAATTATCCACCTCACATCATAACTGACTGAGGTGCCTCTTCTTATTAATAGTATGTCATTATTAATGTTATTATTGTTTTTTTTTATAACAGCAGTAGCATATTACAATATTTTATTAGTACATTACAATATTTTATCAGTATATTACAATATACCAATATACTACTAATATACAATAGTTTATTATTTTATATTTTATTATGTATCCATCAGGGGCTGGGGGTGATCTGCAGCTTCACCCCCTCCCAAGCTGGAGACATTTACCTTTTCACACACTTTCCTTGGCTGAACAATGACACAGCCTTAATATACCTTATGCATCTCTCTATTTTATTTAATATTTTTCGTGTGAATTATCTGCTTTCATTCATTCTACTCATTCTGGGCATGGTTGTCTACCCAATTTTGTTTCATTTGTTAATACCAATCTACAGGTTGTTATCCTTCCTATTATTAGTTTGAATACAGTAGAGATAAGTTCTAATTTAATTTAACCTTTTTTTTTTATTCCACTTCATTCCTCTTGTATTTATATGTATTCAGTTGGGTCTGTATCCAGCCCTTTTTTAAACTTTGATCTCTAATCTTTTACTTGATGATGGATTATTGTGTTCTTCCTAGTCTGAACTGCTTCTTTGTTTCTTACAGTCACGTACAAAATGTGTCTCTTTTTCACACCTCCAGCATGCAGTCTTAAAGCCACTTTTTGGTGTGTGTATAGGCCTACCTATACCTCTTGCTGTTCCACTATGCATTCCTCTGTCTTTCTTTTGGACTAGTCCTACTCTGGTTTGTTGTTTTTCTAACATTTCTCATCAGGTGTTATTTTTGCTTGTTTATTCTCCATTCTCAAGGATTTTGCTGGGCTGTCACTGGCACGCTTGACTTCAGGGTGGTGGCTGACACGCCCTTCTACTCCGCGCACGGAGCGGTGTCAGTTTTATGAGGCGGAACTCAACCTTTCCCTTTTGTCGCCAGTACGTGAGCCTCAGCAAAGAAAACAATAAAAAAAACAAAAAACAATGGAAGTAGTTCAGCAGCGTATTGTGCTGTAAAATCAATTTACTTCCAGAACACATATACATACACACAGATAGACATTTGCGCGCTAATTTGTCACGAAGTATTTCACGGTCACTTCTAAAACCACTCTAAACACATTTCCTTGTGGTGAACTTAAACCTTATTTGTCACGAGGTATTTGACGGCAACCTCTAGAACCAATCTAAACTTAGTTCCTTCCGGCGAACTCAACCTATTTCACGAGTTTCATGAAGTAATTGCGGCTACTTCTAACCTATTTTACGCGTATCACGAAGTAATTCCGGCTACAACAAACCTATTTTGCGCATTCTTCTAAACCCTTCCGGCGGTTTAAAACCAACAGTGTTTTCTCACCCTCAGTCGTCTTTTGCTGGTTGTGAGGTCATCTGGTTGGATCCCAACGTCGTGGACCAGAACTGTTACACCGGCCTGGACCCGAATTTTTCTTACGTCCCAGGTCTTTCACCTCTACCTGGAGAGGGCTGTCGGCAGACTTCGGTGCTGGCTTTTCACGGCGTCAGATTACAGCAGTCAGACCTTGCATTGGAGTCACAGAAACGTGTCTGTTGTTTCCATCGCTAGGCTCGAAGGACCAATTTAAATGACAGGGGATTTCTTTAAATCACCTTGCCGTTCTTCAGCTAAGACATCTGAGTTAGAAAACACAAACACTGCAGTTCTTTCACTCGCGAGGACGGTCACAGAGCGCTCGCACAGGAGACACTCATGGACTCGCGCTTTGTCACCGTCTGCATTCTTTATGTATACAAGATTGTTCTGTGTGTGTGTGTGTGTTACAAAGATAACAACGTCACTCAGAGCAGCGGGTTTCTCCCTTTTCTACATCTGTGTGTTCTTGTAAAAAGAGCTGAGGTTTCACTTCTCTACATCTAAATGTTCTCTGAATACAGGAAGCGGTTATTTGCTGAATGGGTTCATCACACAAGTTACTAGGTGAAAAGTCATGTAGACATATGGTTTGCTTAGTGATACATAAAAGAATACATTTCATGTAGCTGATAACACTATATAAAAACAATTTTCCTTTGACACACACCGTGCGCAGAGGTGGGCTTGAACCACATGAAGTAAATAAGCAGCTTCTTAAACAGTTTTACAGAGGCTGCTGGGATGATAACTTGCTAATGGAGTTGCAGTTGGAGCTAAAGCATAAGGAGCCACCCACGTATGCAGAGCTATTGCTTCTCCTGCGTACTTCAGAAAACTGCCAAGAAGTTAAAAGCACACGAATGAAGAAACACTTTAGCGCCACAAAACCAAAAGCAGTGTCTCATGAACAGATGGTCACTGAAACAAATGCAGATGTTTATCCATCAAAGTCAGATAGTCTAGAAGAACTCAAAAAACAAGTTGGCGATCTAAAAAGCCAATTAGCTGCCGTCGTGAAGCCAAAGAAACAAGCAACACTGAATACAGTTCGAACAAGGAAACCTGAAAATAAAAAACCTGACCATGCCAAACCTGAAAACTCACCTCCACCCAGCCGCCGCAGTACTAGGCCCAAGCCCTGGTATTGCTTCTGCTGTGGGGAAGATGGACATATAGTAGCCACTTGTGAGTCAGAGCCCAATCCTGCCCTTGTAGTTGCAAAACGAAAGGAACTAAGAGTGAGAAGGCAGATATGGGACAGGCAGAATGACCAGCTTTCTTTAAACTAAATTCTGCCTCCGTTGCGGGACAAATGGAGGCTGATGCTTTGTTAACCCGTCCCACCCAGGTTAAACAAAAAGCTTCACCTAAAAAGTGTGCCAGCCTAAAGTCACACACAAAAACAGATTCCTTTGACCTTCCTAAAGGTCTAATTGGTACAAAGAGTACTGCACAAGTGAAAGTTAATGGTCACACAGTGAGTTGTTTGCTAGATACTGGTTCCCAGGTGACTACAGTCCCCGAGTCCTACTATTGTCTGCATTTGTCCTCTCATGAGATTGGCACCCTCAACTTTTAGAAGTTGAGGGTGCCAACGGTCAGTCTGTGCCTTACTTAGGCTACATTGAACTGCATGTCACTTTCCCAAAAGACTTCCTTGGCATTGAAGCTGAAGTTGTCCCCGATGTGCGCACAGCTTCTCGGTCCTTAGTGCTAATTGAGACAAACACATTAGATGTACTTTATGAGCTGTACTCTGACGCATGCCATGAACTGCAGCTGAACCTGCCATATGGCTATAGGGCAGTTCTAAAAGTTCTTGAATCACGACACAAACAGTCCAAAGATAGTAGTCTTGGTTTAGTGACGATGCACAACAAAGAGCCACAGTTGATTCCAGCAGGCCAAACTGTTGTTCTAGATGGTGATGTAGCTGTGTCAGCCGGTTATGGTGAAAAGTCCGTCTTGTTAGAGTATCCACGAATGTCAGCCTTACCTGGTGACATCCTTGTGAAACCTTGTCTCATAGACCTACCTGAACGAGCACCTTACTTTGTTCCAGTTATACTTACCCATGAATCCGAACATGGTGTGACAATCCCTCTAAATTGTGTCATCGGAGAAGTCAGTGCATATCAAAGAGTTCTATCTCACGAACACTCAGTGAGAACTCCAAGATCCCGAACTGAGCAGAAGTCAAATGTAACATATAACTTTGACTCTTCCCCTATTAGCGCTGAATGGAAGGAGCGCGTAACCGAAAAGCTAAGCCATATGCCCGAAGTGTTTGCACAAAATGATCTCGACTTTGGAAAAACGGATCAAGTGAAACATGCAATCAGATTGTCAGATGAAACACCGTTCAAGCGTAGAGCACGTCCCATACATCCGAACGACCTGGAAGCAGTCCGTAAGCACCTCAAAGAACTGCAAGAAACTGGCGTGATCAGGGAATCTACCTCCCCTTTCTCTTCACCCATTGTAGTCGTGCGGAAGAAAAATGGTGAAGTCCGCCTCTGTATCGACTACAGAAAGCTTAACGCACAGACTATAAAAGATGCTTACGCTCTCCCCAATTTGGAGGAAACGTTTTCCACCTTCATCAGGTCACAATGGTTCTCTGTCCAGGATTTAAAATCGGGGTATTACCAAATTGAGATGGAGGAGCTGGACAAACCCAAGACGGCGTTCGTGTGTCCCATCTGCTTTTGGGAATTTAATAGAATGCCCCAAGGCATTACAAACGCCCCCAGCACATTCCAACGGCTCATGGAAAAATGTATGGGCAACATGAACCTGCGTGAAGTGATCGTGTTTCTTGATGACATCATTGTATTCTCCAAGACACTTGAAGAACATGAGGCTTGCTTAATGAAAGTTCTTGATCGCCTGAAAGAATATGGGCTCAAACTCTCCCCCGAAAAATGCAAGTTTTTCCAAACTTCTGTCAGATATCTTGGGCACATTGTGTCCAGCAAGGGAGTGGAGACTGACCCTGAAAAGGTGGAAGCCTTAAGTACCTGGCCTGTGCCCCGTGATCTTAAACAGCTCCGCTCATTCTTAGGCTTTTCAGGGTACTACAGGCGGTTCATTAAGAACTATTCGAGTATCGTTAAGCCCCTCACTGACTTAACATCAGGCTACCCTCCATTGCGCAAAAGCACAAAGCCTAAAGCTAAGTCTGTCCAGTACCATGACCCCAAGACACCTTTCGGCGAGCGATGGACTCCCTCTTGTGATCTTGCTTTCAAAACCATCATTGAGAAGCTCAGTACTGCGCCTGTATTGGGTTTTGCTGACCCTAAACTGCCATATATGCTCCATACCGACGCCAGCACTACAGGGCTTGGCGCCGCGCTCTATCAAGAGCAGAATGGCCAGACCAGGGTAATAGCTTATGCAAGCCGTGGGTTGTCTAGGAGTGAATCTCGTTATCCCGCCCATAAGTCAGAGTTTTTAGCCTTGAAGTGGGCAGTGACGGAGAAGTTTGCAGATTACTTATATGGAAATCAGTGTACTGTCATAACAGACAGTAATCCTCTGACGTACATATTAACTACTGCTAAGATGGATGCCATGAGTTACAGATGGTTAGCTGCCCTGTCAACGTTTAGCTTTAAGCTCCAGTACAGAGCAGGCAAGCTTAACTCAGATGCAGATGGCCTTTCTAGACGGCCACATGGCGAGTTGCTTAACGACGCAGTGTCCCAAAAAGAGCTCGACCACATACAGCAGTTCACACAAAATCACCTGTCCCTACCTGACAGCAGTTTAAGTCCTGAAGTACTGTCTACTATATGTGAGAAACACCTTGTATGCAGCTCTCAAAATGACACCATCCCTTTGGTTCACTCGCTAGCCATTTCTGCAGCTGCCATTCCAGGTGACTTTGTCAATGAAAATGACTGTGGTGGTCTTCCTGTTATACCCCATATGTTCCCTGAACAGATCACAAACGAACAAAGAACAGACCCTTGTCTGAGGGAAGTCATTGCACAAATTGAAACTGGAGAAAAGGTCCCACCAACTGGGCGAGCTAAACTTCCTGATATCAACCTTCTACTCCGAGAGTTCAATCGATTGGAGATGCACAATAACATCCTGTACCGAACTCGCCGAGATGGAGGAGATGTTACTTACCAGCTTGTCTTACCTGAACAGCTCCGTGACTCAGTCTTCCAAAGCCTCCACTGTGACATGGGCCACTTAGGCACTGAGCGTACCTTAGATCTTGCCCAAACAAGGTTCTATTGGCCTCACATGGCAGCATATATAGAACATAAGATCAAAACATGCAACCGCTGTGTAAGACGCAAAACTCCTCCAGAAAAAGCAGCCCCACTTGTGAATATCAAATCCAGCAGACCCCTCGAATTAGTCTGCATGGACTTCCTGTCCATTGAGCCTGATTGAAGTAATGTGAAGGATGTGCTTGTATTAACCCATCATTTCACGAAATATTCATTAGCCATCCCTACCAGCAATCGGAAAGCTCAGACCGTTGCAAAAGCCCTTGGGACAACTTCATAGTCCACTATGGGATACCCGAACGCTAGCATAGCGATCAAGGTCCCGACTTCAAGTCCCACATTATCCAAGAGCTTTGCAAGATCATGGGCATTCGCAATATCCGGACAACACTCTATCACCCCAGAGGGAACCCGGTAGAATGTTTCAATAGAATGTTACTAAGTATGCTAGGTACTCTTGAGGAAAAGGACAAAACTCAGTTGCACAACTATGTCAAACCACTCGTTCATGCGTACAATTGTACGAAAAATGATACAACTGGTTTTGCCCCATATGAGTCAATGTTTGGCCGTCAGCCAAGATTACCAATCGATCTAGCATTTGGGCTGCCCTTTAACAACAAAAGTTTTAAGTCGCATTCTCAGTACATAACAAAACTAAAGGCAACTCTACAAGAGACCTACAAACTAGCAACAGACCATGCTAACAAAATAGCAGAAAGAAACAAAACAAGGTTTGAAACCCTCAAAACTAGAGCCAGGTGACAGAGTTTTGGTGCGTGCAGTCCGTCTCAGAGGCAAGCACAAGCTAGCCGACAAGTGGGAGACTGATATTCACGTTGTGGTGAACCAAGCAGGTGACTTGCCCGTCTACAGTATAAAACCCCTAACGAAAGAGGGCCCAGTCCGCACAGTCCACTGCGATCTCTTGCTCCCTTGTGGTTTTCTTGCCCCTGTTGAGGAGAAACCTGTCCAACCAACTCATGTACGCAAACCAAAAACAAGGCAATCACCTAAACAACATGGGGAATGTGATCATTCAGAATTGGAAGATGAGGATGTCTGTTGGTTCAGAGAGGAACCTATTCAAGAGCCCATAAAGGTCACTCGAGTCTATGAGATTCCCCAGCCAAAGACACACCCTTACGATCAGAAGCATGCTGAAACTCACTTGCCCGGAGGAGATAACTTACATGAACATGACAACTTGCCTAGAAGTGACAACTTACATGAACGTGACAACTTGTCTGGAGGTGACAATTTAACCGGATGTGACAACTTACCTGAATGTGGAAATCCACTTGGATGTGGAAGCCTAGAGGAGAGTGAAACCATGGTGGAACACTCAAACACTGATAATGAATGCGAGAGTGACACTAACTTACCTGATGGACCTGCCTGTGATGGGCCAGTGAAAGAAGACAACTCAAATGATAATCAAGCAAACTCAAGTCAGTCAAATACTGACAGTGAAGCCGCAGCGACTATAAGGTGCTCAGAGAGAACAAGAACCCAACCAGAACGACTACAATATAGTCAGTTGGGAAATCCCCTCGTTTCCATTGCCCAGTCCCTGTTTCAAGGTCTAAGCCTGGCTTTTACCAGTGCCTTGACAGAACAAGATTCTGTGGTCATCCCCAGGAATGCTGGTTCCCCTGTCATTACCGTTTAGCTATCCCATGCAAAGGGACTTGCATGATTCTAAGGGGGGATAGTGTAACCCAGTGTTAAAAACGGGATTAAAAGCAAAATTATTAATACTCTTTTGATTAAAATACTAATTTCATAATGGTAATAAATACTGATAAAAAGCATGTAAACATAAGTTTAACTAATATGTACGTATGTATATGTAATATATAAATGGTGTGGGGGCAGGACTTAGTCCTGTGGAGTGTGTTTGTTAGATCCACTGAGCGACCAATCATTGGCTGGTCTGACCCTCCCCCAGTCTGTGTGCGCTGCTCAGACACCTGTGTGTGCCTTCGTGTGCCAGTCAGATACGCCAGAGACACAGACGGTGAAAGATCCGTTTACCCGTGCGGCGAAGAAGCTAGCTGGATAGTAAAAGTCCTTTTTTCGGCGAGAATAATAAGAGTGATACCGTATTCTAGAGGCCGCGAGCCAGCGTGAGCACTCTGAAGCCCCGTGTAGCATTTGTTGCTTCACATGGTAAGTCCCAGGCAGTACATGTGTGCTAGCATAGCATGCTACTTGCCGCTAGCTCCGATGCTAACTTCCGCTAGCCATTTTGCAATGAAAGTGCCCTTTCCGAGGCTAAAGCAATTAGCACTGAGTCTGCTGCACTTTATACGAAATGTTCTTTAAAGGTTCATGTCACATTACTGTGGTATTGATGTATAATGTATGGTTTTGTGCGAAGTTGTTATGTTAGCACATGTTCACTTTTCTCATGGTGTTAATTATAGTTCTGCAACGTGAAAGCAACGTGAAATTAACTGAATTCACCTGCACTTTACTTAGTTGAAACTTGATAAGTCTCAAGCCAATGTGTATTTTAATGCACTGCTGAGCTATTTTGTATTATTTTAAATGTGTGTTTCCTATGCACCTTTTCCCTTTGAAATTAGAATAATTTGTTGTACAACATAGAATATTTTGAAAGAAATTTAGAAACACTACAAGCAAGTAGTAGTAATAATAAGTTACAGACATGATAGCTTAAATGTTGAACTACTGTGTTCTGGCCTGGTCCGCAGGTCAGGTTTTTTTCCTTTGCTTATTTGGATTGGATTGGTTTTGAGGACCTGAGAAGAATCGAGGATCCCTTTTCCAGTACTGGATGGCGAGCCCAGCCCAAAGAGCCGGATGAACTGGTAGATTGTAACCCGACTGGTTACAAACACACTGAGTGACTATTGAACATTGACAGACTGAAATTGACTTTAAAAAAAGGACACAAAAGACAATATATCCTTGGTTCGACCATTTGTGGGGTTTATTTTATTTTATTTTGTTTTTAAGAAGCGTGCTCTACCTTTGTTAAATGTGCACAACCTGCTAAACTTTAATAATTGTCAATAAATGCAATTGTGTTTTCTACACCTACTGCGTACAAGTCCTCTGTTGTCACACACCCTTGGCTCCTACGAATCTAGAACCTGTCTGATCTGGCCCATATTTCCCTTCTGTCCTCGTACTGTGGTTAAAGGTAACTACACTGCCCATACTGCATGCAAAGAAGGCAAGAAGTAGCACTAACAGGTCTTACATGCCCATTACTAGTATTGCACCACCAGTGTTACAATCACATAAATTATGTTCATTATAATTTGCTGAGACTCTCTAACCTAACCAGTGACGCCATAGAAGGGTTCGCAGAAGAATTGGGTCCGACCTCTTTGATGGGAGTGCAAAATCGAATGGCCCTTGACATGTTGTTGGCGGAGAAGGGGGGCGTATGTGCAATGTTTGGAGACATGTGCTGCACCTTCATCCCCAATAACACTGCTCCAGATAGATCAGTAACTCGAGCCCTGGAGGGCCTTAAAACTCTGTCTAAAACCATGCATGAGCACTCAGGAATTGACAACCCGCTGGAGAGTTGGATGGCATCCATGTTTGGACAATGGAAAGGTTTGGCTATATCTGCAATGCTCGCAACATTCTTAGGGTTACTGGTCACCTGTGGTTGTTGTCTCATTCCTTGTGCCAGAGGATTGTTGGTAAAGGTAATAACGAGGGCAGTGGACCCCGGAGCGGTGGTTCCAGTGTTTCAGTGTCCACTGATAACCTCTGTAGTAACTGAGGGGGCTGAGGAGTGACACAACACCAGGTGTGGTGAGCTTCCAAAAGAAAGCTCAAGAGAGGGAATGTGGAGATACAGAAATTATTTTATTGCTACAATATAACCTGCATTATTAACAGTGCCGTCATAATATACCTTACAGCACTGATATTGTATTAAAGATGTTTGCCACCATATTAACCTTTATTACAGGTGCAGCCATAATCATTTTATACACACATTGCATTTTTGTGCTCATTCAGAGTTGATGTTCAGTCTATTAAAGGTTTTAAGCTTTGTGAAGCGCTATGTCTTCACAATCTATTCTGTAAGTGACTGGAGCATAGAAGGACTGCATACACGCTTGAAATTCATTTAGCTTCTAACTGCATTTTAGTTTACTTGGCAACAGATGACAGAGGACCAGTCAAGAGAAGTACCAGCCCCAAGAACCTTCTGGGCTTCAAACTTATTGCCTTACATGGAAGGTGTTAACTAAAGAGGAACTGTCTGTAAATTTAAAGATGTACCATTTACTGTAATCAACGTCTTTGATCTGTAATTGACTCCATGAAGGGGGCGTTATCCCTGTTGCTTTAAAAGTATTCTCAAATGTATTTTTATCAGAAAACGTGTGCTAATGTGATGTTGCCATACTTCTTCTCCTGTGTGTGTTTTAATAAACTCATCGTTTGATTGCACTCTTCTGGGCATCCGTTGGTTTGTTTCACTGCTCAACATTGCTTGGTTTTGCGACACAAACTAAGTCAAAACCATTAAATACCTAAGCAGCCTGTGCCAGGGATCTGTGTTTGCTGATACCTGGCACCGTGCACTGAAGTTTTACACCAAACAAAATAAGTCAAAACTATTAAACACCTACGCAGTGTGTGCCAGGGATCTGTGTCAGCCGATCCCTGGGACTGTGCACTAAACTTTCTGATCACATAAACTAAGCCAAAACCGTTAAATACCTAACAAGTCTGCACCAGGGTTCTGTGTCAGCTGATCCCTGGGACAGTGCGCTAAATTTCATGAACAAATAAACTAAGAGAAAAACATTAAATACCTGACCAGCCTGCGCCAGACATCTGTGTCAGCTGCTCCACGCGACCGAGCACTTAAGGTTTACATCAAATAAACTAAGAGAAAAACATTAAATACCTAACCAGCCTGCGCCAGACATCTGTGTCAGCTGCTCCATGCGACCGAGCACTGAAATTTTATATCAAATAAACTAAACCAAAACCATTAAATACCTAACCAGCCTGTTCATGGGATCTGTGTCAGCTGATCCCTGCGACGAGCACTTAAAGTTTATATCAAATAAACTAACCCAAAACCATTAAATACTTAACCAGCCTGCACCAGACATCTGTGTCAGCTGATCCCTTGGACCATACACTAAACTTTCTGATCAAATAAACTAAGTCTAAACCATTAAATACCTAGCCTGCCTTTGGCAGGGATCTGTGTGAGCTGATCCCTGGGACCGTGCAATGAAGTTTTACATCAAATAAACAAAGTTTAAACCATTAAATACCTAACCAACCTGTGCCAGGGATCTGTGTCAGCTGATCCCTGGGACGCTGCACTGAAGTTTTAGATCAAGAAAACTAAACCAAAACCATTAAATACCTAACCAACTTCTGCCAGGGATCTGTGTCAGCTGATCCGTGGGACCATGCACTGAAGTTTTAAATCAAATAAACTGATCCAAAACCATTAAATACCTAACCAGCCTGCACCAGACATCTGTGTCAGGTGATCCCTGGCACCATGCACTAAACTTTCTGATCAAATAAACTAAGCCAAAACCATTAAATACCTAACCAGCCTGTGCCAGGGATCTGTGTCATCTGATCCCTGAGACTATGCAGTGAAGTTTTACATCAAATAAAGTAATCCAAATCCATCAAATGCCTAACCAATCTGTGCCAGGGATCTGTGTCAGCTGATCCCTGGGACCATGCACTGAAGTTTTGCATCAAATAAACAAAGTCAAAACCATTAAATACCTAAGCAGCCTGCGTCAGGGATCTGTGTCAGATGATCCCTGTGATCGAGCACTGAAGTTTTTTCATTAAATTAACGAAACCAAAACCATTACATACTTAACCAGCCTGTGCAAGAAATCTGTGTCAGCTGCTCCCTGCGACCGAGGACTGAAGTTTTTACATCAAATAAAAAAAACCAAAACCATTAAATACCTAACCAGCCTGCGCCAGAGATCTGTGTCAACTAAACCCTGTGACCGTGCACTGAAGTTTTACATCTAATAAAGTAAGCCAAACCATTAAATACCTAACCAGCCTTTGTCAGGGATCTGTGTCAGCTAATCCGTGGGACTCTGCACTGAAGTTTTACATCTAATAAACTAGGACAAAACCATTAAATACCTAACCAGCCTGTGCCAGGGATCTGTGTCAACTGATCCCTGGGACCGTGCACTGAAGTTTTACATCAAATAAACTGAACCAAAACCATTAAATACCTACGCAGCCTGTTCATGGGATCTGTGTCAGCTGATCCCTGGGACCGAGCAGTGAAGTTTTATATCAAATGAACTAAACCAAACCCATTAAATACCTAACCAGCCTGTTCATGGGATCTGTGTTAGCTGATCCCTGGGACCGTGCACTGAAGCTTTACATGAAATAAACTCAACCAAAACCATTAAATACCTAACCATCCTGTTCATGGGATCTGTGTCAGCTGATCCGTGGGACCATGCACTGAAGTTTTACATGAAATAAACTAAGCCAAAACCATTAAGAACTGTTGTGGGATTTCTCTTTAGTGTATTGTCCTTTAATGTATTGTATTGCTTTCATGTTACTTAGTTTAGTATGTCTGGTTCACACCTCATTCACGCTGGGAAACAGACGGTGAGAAACTGGTGAATGTCTCCCAGGATGCGGAAGCTCACACAGGAAGGCTTGACCCCAGAGTGGGGGAGATTCACACAGGTGATAGAGAGTCTGTCTGTTTAGAGCCAAGGTGTGAACTGCAACTGTAAAAGCCTTTTGTTCTGTGACTGTGTATAAAAAGGACCTGAACTGTTCATTGTCAGAGACGACTTTCAGTACCCCCTGACTGATGTCCCTCCTCATGCATGAGATAGCTGAAATAAAGGTGTTGTTACAACTCATCCCGTCTGCAGGCTTTGGTAATTAAAATTTCCACAACAATACCTAACCAGCCTGTTAATGGGATCTTTGTCAGCTGATCCAAGGGACCATGCACTGAAGTTTTACATCAAATAAACTGAACCTGTCATGATCCTGGGCCATGTTGGCCCAGTGTTCTTAGTTTTCATTTGTTTTCTGTTTTGTTCTTTATTTTTGCCCTGGTTTCTAAGTTGTTCTGTTAAGATGCTCCTTATTTGATTACCCCCTCTGTGCTCCCCTGTGTATCTGTAGACTCTTGTTCCCCTCCTTGTGTTTTATTCCATTTTTCCCCAGCCGGTTATGTCGTGCACTCTCTACTCCTGTCTGAACCTCTGTACTTCCTGTTTTACTTTGACAGTCTCCCCTCAGTGTTGCGTTTATTCCTGCCATGTCTTGTTATGATTATCAGTGTCACCTGTGGTCCCCGTGTGCTCCCACTTCCCTCGTTAACCCTCTGTGTATTTATGTCTGCTTCTCACTCAGTTCTGGGTCGCATTCTCCCTCATTCATGGCCGTGTGTTTCTCTGTGTACTAGTGTATTGTTTCCCATCACAACAGAGAGGTATTGATATGTGACATCACATCAGCGACGCGAATCTGGCATTGGTATTTGACATCACAGTAGACAGGCGATTATGGCATTGATATTTGACATCACAATAGAGAGGCAAATATGGCATTGATATTTGTTTTCACAATAGAGAGGCGAATCTGGCATTGAAATGTGACATCACAGCAGAGACTCGAGTCTGGTATTGATATGTGACATCACAATAGAGAGGCGAATCTGGTATTGATATTTGACATCACAACAGAGAGGCGAATCTGGCATTGATATTTGACATCACAGTAGAGAGGCGATTATGGTATTGATATGTGACATCAGAATAGAGAGGCAAATCTGGCATTGATATTTGTTTTCACAATAGAGAGGCAAATCTGGCATTGAAATTTGACATCACAACAGAGAGGCGAATCTGGCATTGATAATTGACATCACAGCAGAGATGAGATTCTGGTATTGATATTTGACATCACAACAGAGAGGCGAATCTGGCATTGATATGTGACATCACAGCAGAGAGGCGAATCTGGCATTGATATTTAACGTCACAATACAGAGGCTAATCTGGCATTGATATTTGACATCACAATATAGAAGAGAATCTGGTACTAATATTTGACTTCACAATAGAGTTTCAGTTTTAGTTTCAGTGTCACTTTTATTTCTATACCACATTTAAAAGACCCAGGTACATCATAGTGCTTCACAGACGAGTCGCATTTCGGGGTTACAACAGTAAAGGAGCAGGAAAATACAATTATCAACAAAAGAAAATACAGTTATAAGATGGTGATGTGGCAACAAGCATGAACCCGGGAAAAGTTAAAAACTAAGTTTTTTGGAAGGCAGGGTTTTTAAACGTGATTTAAAGGATTGGATGGATTCCAACGCACGGACATCAATCGGCAAGCTGTTCCAGAGTTTTGGTGAGGCAAAAGCAAAAGCTCGATCCCCCCTACTCTTCCGTTGAGAGATTGGTTGCATTAAGAGCCCCTGGTTAGAGGATCTGAGTGCTCTCGTGGGGATGTATAGGTCAAGGAGGTCGATTAAGTAGCTGGGTGCCAGGTTATTTAAAATTTTAAAAGTGTATAAAAGGATTTTAAAAATGATACGGTATTTGACGGGGACCCAACGAAGGTTGGCGAGGATGGGTGTGATAAGGTCATGTCTTCTGCTGCCGCTTAAAAGGCGTGCTGCAGCATACTGGACTAGTTGCAGGCATTGGATGAGTGAAAGTTGGAGGCCTAAATAAAGAGAATTACAGTAGTCCAATCTCGAAGTAACAAGAGCATGAATGAGCTTTTCAAGGTCTTTATGTCGTAAGTAGGGCATTGCTTTAGACATTTGACATCACAGCTGGTTTTCACCACTGCAGCCACTTGCTTGTCTAATTTGAGAGAACTATCCAGCACTACTCCAAGGTTTCTGACAGTAAACAAAAGATGACTGGCATAGGATCCCAAGGTATCCGTTAGCTGTTTCAAGGGGATGTGAAAGTCAAAGATGATAATTTCTGTTTTGTTTTCATTAAGGGTGAGAGAGTTGTGCAGTAGCCAGTCTCTAATATAACGCAGGCAGTTGAACAACGGCAATAGCGGGGACTGGAGATCCATATCCAGAGGAAAATAGATTTGGAAATCATGCATATAACAGTGGAAAGAAATATTATGATTTCTGAAAAGAGAGGGGCGAATCTGGTATTGATATGTGACATCACAATAGAGAGGCGAATCTGGCATTCACATTTGACTTCACAATAGAGAGGCGAATCTGGAATTGACATTTAACTTCACAAAAGAGAGGCGAATCTGGCATTGATATTTGACATCACAATAGAGAGGCGAATCTCGCATTGATATGTGACATCACAACAGAGAGGCGAATCTCGCATTGATATGTGACATCACAATAGAGAGGCGAATCTGGAATTGATATTTGTTTTCACAACAGAGAGGCGAATCTGGCATTGATATTTGTTTTCACAATAGACAGGCGAATCTGGCATTGATATGTGACATCACAATAGAGAGGTGAATCTGGCATCGATATTCAACATCAATGTAGAGAGACTGGTCTGGCATTGATATGTGACATCACAATAGAGAGGTGAATCTGGCATTGATATGTGACATCACAGTAGAGATGTTCGTTTGACATTGATATGTGACATCACAGTAGAGAGGTGAATCGGGCATTGATATTTAACATCACAGTAGATAGGTTCGTCTGACATTGATATGTGACATCACAATAGAGAGGTGAATCTGGCATTGATATGTGACATCACAGTAGAGATGTTCGTTTGACATTGATATGTGACATCACAGTAGAGAGGTGAATCTGGCATTGATATGTGACATCACAATAGAGAGATGAATCTGGCATTGATATTTCACATCACAACAGCGAGCCGAATCTGGCATTTATATTTGACATCACAACAGCGACGCAACTCTGGTATTAATATGTAACATCACAGCAGAGAGACGAATCTGACATTGATGTGTGACATCACAGCAGAGACGCAAATATGGCATTGATATGTGACATCACAATAGAAAGGCGAATCTGGCATTTATATGTGACATCACAATAGAGAGGCGATTCTGGCATTGATATGTGACATCACAATAGAGAGGCGAATCTGGAATTGATATTTGTTTTCACAACAGAGAGGCGAATCTGGAATTGATATTTGTTTTCACAACAGAGAAGCGAATCTGGCATTGATATTTGACATCACATCAGAGACCGAAATCTGGCATTGATATTTGACATCACAGCAATGAGGCGAAGCTGGAATTGATATTTGACATCACAATAGAAAGGCGAGTCACGCATTGATATTTGACATCACAACAGAGATTCGAAACTCTCATTGATATGTGACATCACAGCAGAGAGACGAATCTTACATTGATATGTCAAGTCAAAGTCAAAGTCAACTTTATTTGTCAATTCTGCCACATGTACAGGACATACAGAGAATAGAAATTTCGTTACTCTCAAACCCTAGATGAAGTAGCAATGAACATTTAAATATAAGAGATTGATTAAAAATGCAAGTAAAATAATTTAAAAAAGTAAAATTTGAATAAATACAGTACAATTTTACATATACCAAAAAAGCTATACAATATACCATATACAATATTCAGGTAACGGTAAATGACATTGAGTGGAGACCAGGCAAGGTAGTGCAAATAGGCAAATAGTGCAAATGGAGATTTGGTAATGTACGGTAGGAGATAGTGTACTGTGACATCACAGTAGAGAAGCGAATATGGCATTGAAATTTGACTTAACAATAGAGAGGCGAGTCTGGCATTTATATGTGAGATCGGAAATAGAGAGGCGATTCTGGCATTGATATGAGACATCACAATAGAGAGGCGAATCTGGAATTGATATTTGACATCACAATAGAGAGGCGAATCTGGCATTGATGTTTGCTTTCACAACAGATAGGCGAATCTGGTATTAATATTTGTTTTCACAATAGAGAGGCCAATCTGGCATTTATATGTGACATCACTATAGAGAGGTTCGTTTGACATTGATATGTGACATCACAATAGAGAGGTGAATCTGGCATCGATATTCAACATCAATGTAGAGATTCTGGTCTGGCATTGATATATTAATTCACAATAGAGAGGTGAATCTGGCATTGATGTTTAACATCAATGTAGAGAGACTGGTCTGGCATTGATATGTGACATCACAATAGAGAGGTGAATCTGGCATTGATATGTGACATCACACTAGAGATGTTCGTTTGACATTGATATGTGACATCACAGTAGAGAGGTGAATCTGGCATCGATATTCAACATCACAATAGAGAGGTGAATCTGGCATTGATATGTGACATCACCATAGAGAGGTTAATCTGGCATTGATATGTGACATCACAATAGAGAGGTTCGTTTGACATCGATATGTGACATCACAATAGAGAGGTGTGTTGTGGGATTTCTCTTTAGTGTATTGTCCTTTAACGTATTGAAATGCTTTCATGTTACTTAGTTTAGTATGTCTGGTTCACACCTCATTCACGCTGGGAAACAGACGGTGAGAAACTGGTGAATGTCTCCCAGGATACGGAAGCTCACACAGGAAGGCTTGACCCCAAAGTGGGGGAGATTCACACAGGTGATGGAGAGTCTGTCTGTTCAGAGCCAAGGTGTGAACTGCAACTGTAAAAGCCTTTTGTTCTGTGACTGTGTATAAAAAGAACCTGAACTGTTCATTGTTAGAGACGACTTTCAGTGCCCCCTGACTGACGTCCCTCCTCATGCATGAGATAGCTGAAATAAAGGTGTTGTTACAACTCATCCCGTCTGCAGGCTTTGGTAATTAAAATTTCCACAACAGTTTGGCGTCACGAACAGGGTGATCCAGTGTTCTCGCTGAAGGACGGCTCTGGGACAACTGATCACCCCGAGGTATCAAAACGCTTCGGTCCTGCCAGCTGTTTAAAAGCAACGAGAAAGGCAGAGTCACAGAGCCTGTGCTTCAGCGACCACCGAGATCACCTTGACGAATCGAGGGGAAACTCCTGCAGAACGGTGTGCTGTATCTATCTTTTTAACAAGTCACGAGAGTTTTGTGTCTGGCCGTGTGAGCGTGTTGCAGCCTTCGAAGAGCTCAAGAAGGTGAGCGTGTTACGACCATCCAGGGCAAGAGCTCCGAGGGAGTCTCCGTGTAGAATCACGGAGAGTCTTCGTGTAGAATCACGGAGTGACATCCCTAGCATCTTCTAAAAGACCCTAACTTCTTCAAAGGAGACTGGGGGTGGCGGTGTTCGTTCCTTGGTCCGTAGAAGGCAAGGAACCTCACGGGGGACGCCTCGTGTAGTAATATGGGATCGAGATCCAGTAAGGCAGCCAGCGGAGCCGGATTAGCGGCTTGAGAGGCGGCTGCGGCAAGCGTTCCACGAGGTGGCCAGGGACAAAACTCAATATTCGACTGTATGGTTAAGAAATGGGGAATTGGGTGTATGAAATATGTTGTTAAGTGGCAAAAAGTAAACGGGTTTCCCGAAAAGGGATCGCTGAGTGTTAACCAGTTAAAGAAAATAGAGGAACAGTTGCGAGAGGAAGAAGCAAAATTATTGGAAAAAGGAAAAGGTAGGACCATAGATCTACGTAGAGTAAGCGATGAGAAGGAATGCTTGAAAATGTGGATAGGGGAAGCAGAAAGAAGAGAAAACAAAGCAGCTCTGAAAGAATTACCTAGAGAAGTCCGTGGAGGGGAGGCTGACGCAGAATCTGCCTCAGCGCCTCTTCCACCTCCGTATAACATGGAGAACAAAACATCATTTCCCTGTTCACGCACTGTTTGTGCTTCCCCAGTACAGGCTGTTTTGCAGGGCCTGAAAGCCGATGCGGACCTGGACTCCTTTCCCTCCCCATCCCGCTCTGCACCACGCGCCCCACAGCCAGAGGATGCAAGCGCCAATCCCGCTACTGAGGAGCGACAGCCCCGTCAGGATGAAGCGGAAAGAATGACACTCAGATCCGACACAGCGCTCAGCAACACACGGAGCGCGTCGCGAGCTGAAAACGCGCCGCGAGCTGAAGCGACGAAAACACAGCAACGGAGAGCTGTGAGAGGAAAGAACAGATGTAAGGACAGCCGCCATGGATATTACGCCCTGCCTTTTGCTACGGATCAGCCTGAATATTCTCTCACTGATGACGAGCGGGACGATACAGATGACGCAGACAGCAGTGAGGAGGCCGAAAAGTTCCAGACCAGGCAGAGAACGCGGAGACAGCGACAGGCGAAAGGAGAAAGCCTGCAGCTCCCGATGGTGGAAGTGGCGGGACCCAAGGGACCTATTTTAGTTCACAGACCGTGGACACAGTCAGACATCGCTGACGCCACAAGCCATCTACCTGACCCCCTCATGTCGGGTGCAAAGTTCGGTGAGCACCTCCTAATTTTCTGCCAAGAATATCGTCCCACGGGTCAAGAAATTAGACACGCAGTGGCAGGCAAGCTGAAGCCATGCGACCTGAGGAGAATATCACCTCACTTGCCTGATCCTATGCTGAGGATGCGACACCTGACCTATGAGCATGGAGAAAACCTTGAATATTGTACTGCAGTCACCCACCTGATGGATAAGCTAAAGGAGGTTTTCCCAGATAAAGTGGACATGTCAAAGATTCAGGCTTGCAAGCAAAGAAAGGATGAATCTGTGGACGATTTCATACATCGCATGACAACTGTGTTTGAAGCTAATGGTGGAATACCCAAAGATGACATGACGAGCGCCTCCGCCTCCACATATGAGCACCATCTCTGCGGCCACATTTTCCGGGGACTGAGATCAGATGTGGCAGCCGAGGTAAAGCATTCGTACGTGGGGGGAGAAGATGAGCCGCGGCTAACGGAGCTACAACGCCATGTCCGCCACGCTCAGAGCCACCTGGATGAGAAGAAAAGCAAAAGAGAGGAAAAACAGAATGCCGACCTCCATAATGCCGCCCTAACACTGTATAAAGCCGAGGCAAACACGCACGGAGGTTTCCACAACAGAGACAGTTGTCGTGACCGAAGTGGGGAGAACAGACGGGACCGAGGACATTATCTTTTTTTTTTTTTTTTTTTTTTTTTTTTAAACCTGTCCCGTTTGGTTCTTTTGCCATCAGAATTATTGTCTAAAGGTGAAGAAAGATGCCCAACGGATTTACTTTACCAAATGGACCATCCCAGCCTTGCCGTAATGGTCCATTTGATTTACCTTTTATTGTTTATTTTATTTTATTTATTTATTTTTTTTTTTTTACTTGCTAGATACGGGACAGGAGAAAAGAAAAGGGAGAAAGAAAGAGGGGGAAGAAAAAAAAAAAAACAGCGAAGAAGAGGGACGGGGATAAAGGGCAAAAAACAAAAACCAACAAAATAAGCAGACAAAAAATACATATATCGATCACCTGGATCACCTGTTAGGAAAGAAAAAAGAAAACAAGCAGAAGAAAACGAGAGTAATAGAATAAACAACATCACAATGATATATGGGAATATAACGCTAAATACTTAATATTAAACATTATTGTGCAGCACGTAAGATCGATAGCGCACAGTGTGCTTTGAGGTAGGAGCCAAAAAGGGTGTAGTTTGTGTGTGTGATCAGCTGTGTGTACACCTGTGAGCATGAGCGCGCTTGTATTTAAAAGGTTCCTTAATGTAATGATCTGCTAGAGGGTGTGGGGGGCCACAGTCCCATCCTCCAGGGCATGAAGCAGGTATGGAGGAGATCAAAACTCCAGACATCCAGAGGCCCCCAGAACACAAGAGACCAAGGAAGACCAACAGAGGGGCAGCCGCGCCACTGTCCCAGAAAGAGCTGAGGAGAGTCCCAGATGAGGGATCACTCAGCAACCGCGGAGCAGAAGCCAGGGGGGGTTGCAGTGACGTGCCCGTGAGCTCCGCCGGCAGCCAGCTGTGCCTGAGTGACCGAGCCCCAGGCCGAGAGGCCGAGGGCACCCCACCCCCGAAGTGGCCCGAGCGAGCCCCAGGTTCCAGGCCCCGATAAGCAGCCACCAAGGAGTGAGCCGGTGTGTACCCGGACGCCCACCCCCGGACACAAAGAACCACCAACGCATCGATGTCTGAGGGCGTCTGCCACCGGCAGGGGAAGTGGTGGGGGGGATAGGCCTCCAAACCTTGGAGGGCCTGAGATGTCCCCAGAGAGGTGGCGTCTGATACCCAACCTGACATATAGACACAGACATACAGGCACACTCAAATACAAACATCCATTCCCACCCTCATGCTCTCATAGGCAATTACTGCACACTCAACCAACGTGGAGACAGACATAAAGAGACGCTGTACACACAATCACACTCCTCAAGCGTACTCTAAGAACCGGGTCTAGGTACCCTTGCCCCTGGAGGGGGAAACTGCACCCAGACCCAGGTGGTGTTACCCTTTTCCCTGCAGTGGGGAGAAGCAGACTGCCCCGACTCCGCAGCAGCAGGGAGGCCCCACACACCAGACCCCAGTCGGACGGCCAACTCCTCCTCCTAGCCCCCCCGCTCCAGCAGGCCGCAGAGACCGGGGGTGTGAGAAGACTCCAAACCTCCCTCTACCCGCTCATATGTAGTGTTGATGTATATGTGTTCTAAGGTGCAATTAAAACCCAGGAGGGCATGGAGCTACCTGCCAGAGAGCAGCAGGTAAGCGCATAGCCCCTCCTGATAGCCCTCAATGTCTACGTGTATTTAAAATTGAGAGGTGGGCAACGACGCCAGGGGTGAGGTGTACACCCTGATGGTAATTTGGAGTCCGTGTTGTGAGCCCACCCCCAAGATCCTATATGTATGTGTTATGAGAGTGTGAGTAATGTGAATGTCTAAGTTGTGAGATAAAATTGAGGCAGAGGCAGCCAGAAGGGGACAGAGGGGGGGGATGCCTCCTCTGCACCCTGGTGACACACCCCTACCCCAAGGCCCTGCATGTGTGGGTGATTGTGGTGGAGCGGGAAGAGGGAGGCAGATGGAGATGGGGAGGGAAGAAAGGGAGGGGCAAGTGACCCCTCCCTGGGGCCAGCTCCCCCGCTGACCCCAGTAGGCACCCCCATGCTCTGCAACCCGCCAGGGAAAGGGGGCCCAGGCCCATCCGGACCAGGGCCCAGTGCAGCAGCGCCGCCCGGCCCCACAGAGCCCGGGACAGCCCACCCGACCCCACTACAGAGAAAACTGCACCCACCCCATCATCCACTCATCTTCCAGACTACACAAGACAATAGAGGCCCAGGCTGAGATCTTCCTCCACCTCTCCTATATCTCCCCCTCCTGCAGAGAGAATTCCTGAGGAGAGGAAAGCTCCTGCAAGATGTGAGAACCTCCCCCACCAGTTGAAGAGTCCCCCAGGTGGCTCGATGCACTGGCGGCGCCCTGCGCCAGGACTGGGCCCCCATATACCCACCCGCCCACAACCCCAGCAACACACCAACCAGGACCCGAGCCCCCGAGGCCCGGCCAGGGCCCCAGCCCAGAGACTGAGCGCCCCCAGAACCTCACGCCCGTCCCGGACCCACCCAGGGGCAGCCAGGCTACCAGGTCAGTAACCCACGTCCGTCAGCACAGACCCTCCCCTAGCCCCGCTGCACGCAGCCACGAGGAAACCGTCACCTAAGAGCCAACAGAGCCCTTAATTGGCCATGACCGCTACCCCGGGTTGAGCCCCCCAAGGAAGATGCTCCTGGGGAACCCCCCGACGCCCTAAGCCTGTCCCTACCCCCACACCAATCACAACAGTGAAGGTGGGACCAAACTATGACCCCCCCCACCCCCGCTAGGTGATGGAGCTGATGAAAGGAGCCCAGAGCAATTGATCTGATGTGGTGGCAGAGGCTGTATCAAGACTAATGTAATCTAATAGATAATTTCTATACTGGTTAGAATTAAGATTATTTTTATTTTTCCAGTTCATGAGGACTGTTTTCTTGGCTATGCATAGGGCAGTGAAAACCATGTGGGCTATATTCTTTTCTGAAGTGACATTATCTAAGCTGCCCAACAAACACACTAAAGGAGAAGTTGGAATGTTACATTTCAGACACTTCGATAAGTCTTCACATATCTCACGCCAAAACTTCTGAACTGGTGGACAGAACCAAAGAGTGTGGATATAATTGTCCGGTGAATTGGTTTGGCAGTGTGAGCAGTTGTTGGTAGACGTAAAGCCCATCTTGAACAGCCGATGACCTGTATAGTGCACTCTATGTAGTATTTTGTATTGAATTAATTGAAGACTGGGATTTCTAATTAGATGAAAGGTTTTTAAGCAAATCTGAGACCAGAAGTTTTGGTCTAAGTTAACTGATAAATCCGCTTCCCATTTTGCAATAGGAAGTGATATTGATTCATCTATTTTAGAAAGCATTCTGTATATTTTGGATAGTAATTTGGGGGTTTTAAGAGTAAGAAATTGAACCACACTTGGTGGTGTTTGTAGTTCAACTTGACCCGGTTTAAATTTCTTTTTTACTATGGATTTAATTTGTTGATATTCTAAAAATCTTTTATTGTTGATCCCATATTGTGTAACTAGTCTGTCAAATGAAATAAATTCTGTTCCTTCTAGTATATGTTCTAAATATTTGATTCCTTTACCACTCCAATCTGAAAAGTTTATCATATTATTGTTTTGTAATATGTCAGGGTTGTTCCAGATAGGTGTACGTTTGCATGGGATTAATGAAGACTCTGTCAACTTCAGAAACTCCCACCATGCTGTCAGAGAGGAGCTAATGTTGACGCTTTTGAAGCATTCATGTCTTTGAATGTTTGAGCTGATAAATGGTAGATCTGAAATCTCTAGATTATTGCAAAGTGCTTGTTCTACATCTAGCCAAGGTTCATCTAAGAGGGTATGTTTTAGCCATCCTGAGATAAATTGGAGCCTGTTGGCTAAGAAGTAGTGCTGAAAGTTAGGTAGTTCTAATCCTCCTTTATCCTTGGTCTTTTGTAGTGTTTTTAAGCTTATACGTGGGGGCTTATTTTTCCAAAGGAATTTGGACATATATGAATCTAGAGATCTGAACCAATCTTGTGGCGGTTTAGTTGGGATCATTGAGAATAAATAATTTATTTTTGGTAAGACCATCATTTTTATAGCGGCAACCCTTCCCATGAGTGATATGGGTAGACATTTCCACCTAGCCAGATCGCCTTCTACTTTCTTTAAAAGTGGGATATAGTTTAATTTAGTTAGATCTGCAAGCTTGGGAGAAACATTAATACCTAAATATTTTATATTTCCCGATTGCAGTGGAGTAGAAGAGGAATTATGGAAGGAGCAATTAATCGGAAGGACTGTAGATTTTGACCAGTTAATTGAGTAATCTGATATTCTTGCAAAAGAGTTTATCAATTCAATCACCCCAGAGATATTGGTTTGTGAATTTTGGAGAAAGAGTAGCACATCATCCGCATAAAGGCTGATTTTATGTTCCACGTTCTTGCATTTTATGCCCTTAATTACTGAATTCTGTCTAATTGCTGCTGCTAGTGGTTCAATAAAAATTGCAAACAGTGAAGGGGAGAGTGGGCATCCCTGCCTGGTGCCCCTCAGGAGACAGAAGCTGGAGGATGTCTGGTCATTTGTTCTGACACAAGCTGTTGGGGAATTATATAACATTTTTAACCAGTTGATGAAAGAAGATCCAAAACCAAATTTGTGTAAAGTTGTAAATAGAAATTTCCAGTTAACTCTGTCAAACGCTTTTTCTGCATCTAAAGAAAATATTGTAGTTTCAAGGTTTTTACTGTATGAGTAGTCTATCAAATTAAGTAATCTACGTGTATTTGTTGATGAGTGCCTACCTTTTATGAAACCAGTTTGGTCAGGATGAATTAAGAGGGGGGTTATTTTCTCTAGTCTCTTCGAGAGAGCTTTGCAGATTATTTTAAGGTCTACATTTATAAGGGATATTGGACGATAGCTTGAGGGATATACAGGGTCTTTGCCTGGTTTTAGCAGGAGATTAATGTTTGCAGAATTCATATTTGATGGGAGTCTGCCATTTTCTTTGATTTCCAACAGCGTTCTGTAAAAAATTGGGGCTAAAATCGTCCAGAATTCTTTGTAGAATTCTGCAGGAAAGCCGTCTGGACCTGGAGCCTTATTATTGGGCATACTTATCAGGGCTTCCTGGAGTTCACCTGGTGTCAGTGGCGAATCCAATGCCATTGCTTGAGAGTCTAATAATTTTGGGAGAGTTATGTTGTCTAAAAACTGATCAATTTCCTTTTTAGATGGGTTTATTTGTGGTGAATACAACGTTTTATAGAAATCCCTGAAGATGTTGTTTATTTGTTTCGGGTCATATACTGTGTTCCCAGATGAGTCTTGAACAGCACATAGAGTTGTTTTTTCTTTATTTATTTTTAGCTGGTTTGCTAGAAATTGACCGGATTTATTACCATGTTCATAATTTTGTAAGCGTAGTCTTTGTACTAAGAATTTTGTTTTTTTATCAATTATCTCATTTAATTCTAGTTTTGTTTTGCGTATTTTGTTCAATGTTTCCTGATCTTGGTCGGACGCATAGGCTTCTTCTAGTGATTTGATGGTTTTTTCTAATTCCTGAATATTTTTGTTTTCTTTTTTCTTTTTATGTGATGAGAAAGAAATTATTTTACCTCTCATCACAGCTTTCCCTGCTTCCCATAGAACAGAAGCTGATGTTCCGGCAGTGTCATTAAAGTCTAAATATGAAGTCCACTCTTTTTTAAAATATTTAATAAAGTCTTCATCTTTAAGCAGTGATGTATTAAATCTCCAGTTTTTACTAGGCGTAGTATTATTCTTGTGCATTAGTGTTAAAGATACAGGAGCATGATCGCTGACAGCTATAGGGTGAATCTCAGTGTCTGAAATGTCCCTCAGCAGTGAGCTGCTGACCAAAAAATAATCCAGACGAGAGTAGGAGTGATGGACATGTGAGAAAAAAGTATATTCCTTACTGGTGGGGTGAAGGGAGCGCCATGCATCGCAAAGACCAAAGTCGCTCATATACTGTTTGATTATATTTATGGACTGCCAATTACGCTGAGTTCCTGCTGTATTGAGCCTATCCATTTCTTCATTTAGTCCAAGGTTGAGGTCGCCTCCAAGAACAAGTGTGCCATCTAAGTGTTCAGAGAGTGCACTGAAAAAACCGTGAAAGAATGAGGGATCATCAACATTTGGACCATATACACTTACAATACATAGCTTTTTATCAAGTATAGATAGTTTAATGATTAAGAATCTGCCCTCTGGATCTATAACTGTATCGAGTACTGTGAAATTAATTTTTTTATGGATTAAAATTGCTACTCCCCTTTGTCTAGAATTATAACAAGCTGAGAACACATTAGGAAACTCAGGTGTTTTAAGTTCATTCGAACCTCTAAGAGGTCTGTGGGTCTCTTGTAAAAGGACAACATCTGCCTGTAGTTTTTTGAGTTGGTTAAATATTTTTAACCTCTTTTCTCTGGAGCCAGCTCCATTTACATTCCATGTAACGAATCTTAGTGCACCCATAGATGTCTGTGTATAACTAGGGGTGTGCGCTGTGTGTGTCGCTTAGACAGGTGGAGAGAATACATCACTTGTTCGTAAATAAAAAGAGGGGGAGAGAGAAAAAATGTGTGGTGAGATGCTCCCTGAGTCTGACTATGTGTGTGCATATTTACTAATATGAGTACGCTTGGTTTAAGTGTGTGTATCCTATACGACTGTGTGCGCTGTCTGATGTAAATGTGCTGCCGTTGAGCGCATGGCTGTGCGTGATCGTGCTATGAAATCACACCTAAGATGTGATTTGATACTAGTAAGTTAAACAGATGTTAATGCAAGTTAGTGTGAGTGGGTGGGGAAAGGGTGTAGCGGATTCTTATCTGGTGTGAAGTTAATACAGCCACGGAGTGATGTCGGGGTCACGGTGGAGCTGTCCGTCCACGTACAGCCGGTCCACAGCAATGACAGCGCGGGAGCCCTTCTGGATAAAGCTGCGTCGGATTGGGAAGAGGACCCTGCGTCGTTCCAGGATCTCTTTGGGGAACTGGTCGTTCACGCTGAAGTCCGTTCCTTTTAATTCCCTGCCGCGGCTTTTCACCTGTTCCTTTTGTTTGTAGTGGCCGAATTTGGCCATGATAGGACGTGGTCTCCCGGCCGCAGCCCGAATGGGGCCGAGGCGATGCACCCTATCAAAGACGATGTTCTTCACCGTGTCTTCGGGCAGTTTCAGGTGGGTTTTGATGAAGCTTTTTACCGTGGTCTCCGCGTCCTCTCCAGCGGCTTCTGGAATACCAGAAAATACCAGATTATCACGCATGCTACGAGCTTGTAGATCTATAACTGTTTCTTTTATTTTTTTATTTTCTCTATTTAGCTGAGTAACATTGTCTGTGAGACATTTCACCGACTCCCTTAGCGTGGCATTTTCAGCAGCGAGCGTTTCCACCTGCTGCTGGCTGAACTCCAGGGACTCTCGCAAGGATTTAAATTCCCGGTGAAGAATCTCCACCAAGGACAGCCTTGCATCGAAACTGGACAGTCGTTGGTCGATTGACTCCAGTATGTCGACAATATCTTTGCCGGCTGGCGATGTTGTGCCGGGGGAATCTGCCGGGCGAAGTCTTTTCGACGACGGCGTCTCAGGTTTGGCCGGGGAAGCTGCACTCTGAGCCTTCTTCATCACGAGATCCTGGAAGTACTGATCAATGTAATCTTGGAGAGCCTCTAAACTCTCCCCGTTGTTCTCCAGGGTGTTGGAGATGATTTAGACAAATGTTGTTAGTTATAAGACAATTGATAAGTGTATTTGGTTATACTGAAGCTTAAAGGAATTTATTCAAATCTAAACTACCATTTGCTTTAATTTTCCGCCAAAATCTCCGGCGTCTGACGTCAGTTACAACATGAGTCGCTTACCTTGTCCGTCACTTCCGTCACTTACCTCTCCACTTCCCTCTGGACCACAATCTGTGACCGAGGACATTATCAACAACAACAGCAGTCAAGACGAGATCGGGACGCCTGTTTTGTCTGTGGGGACTATGGACATTGGCGAGGAACCTGTCCTAACCGTGACCATCGTGGAAATAGGCAGCAACAACGCCAGAATTACCAAAGGCCGAGCCCACGGTGGGAGCAAGCGGACTGAGACCGGGGGGAAAGGACGCCAGAGTACGCTTCAGGCTGTGGTTTGCCCTCTTCATCAGAACAGGGAAGTGAAAATCACACACACATACACACACCCATTGATGTAGAAAGTGTTTCACACACACACACACACACACACACACACACACACACACTTTAATACATCACACTTTGAGCATGAAGAGCAGGTCTCTTTGTCACCAGCTGGTACATATGTACATTTAAATAGCGCGCCTTATAAATCACTGCCCTTGTATAAAATGTTAGTTTTTAACCAGGAAGTAGAATTTCTTGTAGATTCCGGGGCCACCCACTCTGTACTACGCTCAGATTCTCTCTCACCCCAGCCCGTGCTGGGTGAGAAGTTCACTCATTCTGTGTCCGCATCAGGAACCCTACAGAGAGAAAATTTCACCATACCCCTGTGTTGTGTAGACGGACAGGGTAGAAAATTCACACACCAGTTTCTGTGGTCAGACCTGTGCCCTGTCAATTTGCTTGCCAGAGATTTGATGTGCAAACTGAAAATAAGTTTAATCTCCTGCTATAATGGCATCACAATCACGCAATCTGACTATGATTATATGATGGTGAAATATAAGCCCGTGACTCCAGCTCTCGCTTACGGGTGGAAGCTGGAGGAGGGGCCGCTTGTTACAGAATTTATACAAGCGACTCGCAACTGCATGCCTCCAGGTGCCTGTTTTATGGCTCCTGGAGAGTTGAGTTGCACATCTCACTTTTCTCTGCATGGCCCTGATGACAGTTATGAGGAAGAATGGTGCAGAACCGAAAATGATTTACTAACTGTGACATGTATGTTTTGGAGCTCCACATTTGCTGCGCTTGCGATTTCTCTCACTGATGAGCAAAGAAACATGTTTACTATGGATGCATCCGTCCCACATGTTCCCCTGGCAAAAGCTCACAGCTGCCAGTGGGAAGACATGGGAGAATTTATGCACCGGTGCTACCGCGCTTGCGATTGGGAACCTACAGAGGATCCCACAGTGTTGTTTTCTCGAGAAATGAAAGCCTACAGAAAAAACGTGACGCATACAGTCCATTGTGTCCGCTCAGTTGAGCTAGTGAACATAGCTGTCTCACATTGTCTGCTTCAAACGACACCTCCTCTAAACTCCCCACACCCCCTGCTGACAGAGGTGCCTGACAGCCTGTGGGCCTCATCTAAGTATGATGTAGGCCTAATTAAAGATTGTGAGCCTGTGGTAATCACTCCAAAGTCCTCTTTTAGACCATGCCAAAGACAATATCCTCTGAAACAGGAAGCCATAGAGGGAATTACTCCTGTGTTTGAATCCCTGTTAAAGGCTGGAGTAATTATCCCATGCCCCACCTCTCGGGTTCGCACTCCACTATTCCCTGTGAAGAAAATCAGAGGACCAAATGAGCCTGTTGAGTGGCGGTTTGTGCAGGACTTACAAGCTGTGAACAAGGCTGTGATCCCCAGAGCCCCTGTGGTTCCCAACCCCCACACTATTTTGTCCCAAATACCATCTGATGCTATGTGGTTTACTGTTGCTGACCTGACTAATGCATTCTTCTCTGTTCCAGTTCACCCAGATAGCCAGTTCTGGTTTGCTTTTGAGTTCCAGGGAAAGACTTACACATTCACTCGGTTGTGTCAAGGCTACTGTGAGTCCCCCACGATTTTGAATGCTGCCTTAAGAGACTCCCTGTCAGACTTGATCCTCTCCCAAGGCACAGTGTTACTTCAATATGTCGATGATCTGCTACTGTGTGCACCCACACAAGAGCAGTGTCTGGCAGATTCTCTCACTTTACTGACACATTTGCATCACAAGGGCCACAAAGCTAGTAAGTCAAAACAGCAGTTTTGTAAAGAGCAAGTCACATTCTTAGGGCATGTGATTTCTTACAACTCTCACCAGATTTCCTCCAAGAGGGTGGAAGCTGTGATGACCATTCCAAAACCCCACACCAAAAAACAGATGATGTCATTCCTAGGAACCACATCATACTGCCGCAATTTCATTCCACACTACTCCTCTGTGGAGGCTCCACTTACTGCGCTCATTCATGGTGCAAGTCTGTCAGCCAATGATTGCATTTCTTGGACACCAGAGGCTGAAGCTGCCTTCACTTCCTTGAAACAGCTGCTGCAAACAGCGCCCGTTTTAGCGCTTCCAGACCCATCCAAACCATACACACAAATGGTGGATGAAAAGAATGGTTTCATGTCTTCTGTTCTTTTACAGCAGCATGGTGATTCACTTCGCCCGGTGGGTTATTACTCTTCCAAGCTTGACCCAGTAGCTGCAGGACTGCCTGGATGCCTACGAGCAGTAGCTGCGTGTGAGAAGGCCGTGCTCGCCTCACGTGACATTGTAGGGTACTCTCCTCTGACAGTGCAGGTACCCCATGCAGTTTCTCTCATTTTGCTGGAGCAGAAAACTTCACACCTTTCTGCAGCTCGCTGGCTCAGGTACTCTTCCATACTGCTTGACATGCCCAACATCACAGTGAAACGATGCACAACACTTAACCCAGCCACTCTTCTCCCCACGCGAGAGGATGGTGAACCACACAGCTGCACTGCTGTATTGGGTGAAACTTGTACACCTCGGATTGACTTGTTAGATGTTCCCATCGAGAACTCTGACATAGTGTTATATGTAGATGGCTCTTCCTCACGTGATTCATGTGGAACTAACCGGGTGGGTTTTGCTGTGTGTTCTGATCATGCCACTCTCGTTTGAGGCTCATTGCCCAGACACTTCTCAGCACAGACTGCAGAACTTGCGGCGCTCACAGAAGCCTGTAAACTTGCGGAGAGTCAGTCGACCACCATCTACACTGACTCTCGCTACGCGTTCGGTGTGGTGCATGATTTTGGCGCCTTGTGGAGGCACAGAAAGTTCCTGAAATCTGATGGGAAGCCCATCCTCAATGCTAACCAGGTAGCAGCGCTTCTGGATGCCATCCTCCTGCCTGCTCGCATTGCTGTAGTGAAGTGTGCAGCACACACAGGTAAAACTGATTCTGTCTCCCAAGGAAATGCAGCCGCCGATGCAGCAGCCAAAGCAGCAGCCGAAGGAGGCCTACCCTTCCAACTTGTCTTGGCACCACTGTCCACAACTAACTAACTAACTAAAAGCCCTCCTCTCAGAAATCATTCCCAGGTGGGGTATCCCGGGGAAAATCATAAGTGATAATGGTACTCACTTTGTGAACCAGGCATTGAAGGAGATCAGCAAGCAACTAGGTTTCAAATTGCAAACACACTGTGCATATCACCCACAATCTGGAGGTGCTGTGGAGAGAATGAACGGCTCCTTAAAATCCAAGCTGGTAAAGTGCTGTGAATAAACTGGCCTCACATGGCCGAAAGCACTTCCCCTTGTGCTGATGTATGTGCGCACGCGAACCAGACCTCCAGTACACCTCAGCCCTTATGAGGTGTTGTATGGACGAGCCGCCAGAGTGGGGGCAGAACCCCCCAAATGGACTGGCATGTCAACAGAAGTTGTGCAACAGCGAAATGATTGTGTACTGTCAAAATCTCTCCAGGACTCTCTCGCAGGTACACCGAGCAGTAAAAGCAGCCCTGCGCAGGCCAGCAGAAGGACCCCTGCACCCGTTCAAACCAGGAAACTGGGTGCTAGTGAAGGATTTCAGGAGGAGACACTGGAAGGCGAAGCGGTGGCTGGGCCCATTCCAAGTCCTACTGATCACACAAACAGCGGTGAAGGTTGGAGAACGAGTTACTTGGATCCACGCCAGCCACTGTAAGCTGTTTGGAGGAGAACCACCCAGAACGAAGGAGCGACTAGAAAAGACAAACGGGGCAGAATAATCCCCGCACCTCATTCAGGCAGTAGGCAGTCTACCTTCTACCTGCAACAATGCAACAAGCCAGGAAGTAGCTCATCACTGGGGTAGCTCTGATGCCTTTTAGTGGGCTGATGATCGCCCTCTGGTAGAGCCTCTAGAGAGATCAGCAGCTGAACACCATGCCAACATCCAAGGAGGTTCGTGCAACAGAAGGAGCAACCCACGAGCCACGGTGGGTCCTCTGTGCTGCACTTTCATTCCAAACCAACACAGCCTCAGATGACACTGTAACCAGAGCCTTGGAAGGTTTGTGAAAACTGTCATCCAAAACGACAGAGGACTCCGGCATCAATAACCCCTTAGACGGGTGGTTAAACAGACAGTTTGGGAAGTATAAGGCCATAGTGATGTCGTTGCTAATGTCCATAGCCACTTTTATTGCCATTCTCACATTGTTGTCTGATCCCATGCCTCCGAACCCTATTGAGTAGATTAATCACAGTGGCACTGACAAAAGAAAGCGAATCTCCCAAATTGCAGCTTCCCCTATTGCAGGCTGAAGATTACATTGATGATAGCAAAAGCGAGGATGATTGTGATGAGTGAAATTATTTTCCTGACACTGTAAGAATGATGCATATTGTGAAACCTTTTGAGTGTGCAATATTGCTGATGTAATTAACAGAATGTTAGGAAGAGAAATCCTTGGTACTAATGATTGAGAAGCAATCAAGAGGGTGGGAACTGTTGTGGGATTTCTCTTTAGTGTATTGTCCTTTAATGTATTGAAATGCTTTCATGTTACTTAGTTTAGTATGTCTGGTTCACACCTCATTCACGCTGGGAAACAGACGGTGAGAAACTGGTGAATGTCTCCCAGGATGCGGAAGCTCACACAGGAAGGCTTTACCCCAAAGTGGGGGAGATTCACACAGGTGATGGAGAGTCTGTCTGTTGAGAGCCAAGGTGTGAACTGCAACTGTAAAAGCCCTTTGTTCTGTGACTGTGTATAAAAAGGACCTGAACTGTTCATTGTTAGAGACGACTTTCATTGCCCCCTGACTGACGTCCCTCCTCATGCATGAGATAGCTGAAATAAAGGTGTTGTTACAACTCATCCCGTCTGCAGGCTTTGATAATTAAAATTTTCACAACAGGTGAATCTGGCATCGATATTTGACATCAATATAGATAGGCTGGTCTGGCATTGATATTTAACATCACAGTAGAGAGGCTGGTCTGGCATTGATATGTGACATCACAATAGAGAGGTGAAACTGGCATTGATATTTAACATCACAATAGAGAGGTGAATCTGGCATTGATATTTAACAAAACAGTAGAGAGGCTGGTCTGGCATTGATATGTGACATCACAATAGAGAGATTAATCTGGCATTGATATGTGACATGACAATAGAGACGTTCGTTTGACATTGATATGTGACATAACAATACAGAGGTGAATCTGGCATTGATATTTAACATCAATGATGAGAGGCTGGTCTGTCATTGATATGTGACATCACAATAGAGACGTTCGTTTGACATTGATATGTGACATCACAAAATAGAGGTGAATCTGGCATTGATATTTAACATCAATGTAGAGAAGTGAATCTGGCATTGATATGTGACATCACCATAGCGAGGTTAATCTGGCATTGATATGTGACATCACAATAGAGAGGTTCGTTTGACATTGATATGTGACATATCAATAGAGAGGTGAATCTGGCATCGATATTCAACATCAATGTAGAGAGGCTGGTCTGGCATTGATATATGAATTCACAATAGAGAGGTGAATCTGGCATTGATATTGAACATCACAGTAGAGAGGTTCGTCTGACATTGATATGTGACATCACAATAGAGAGGTGAATCTGGCATCGATATTTGACATCAATGTAGATAGGCTGGTCTGGCATTGATATTTAACATCACAGTAGAGAGGCTGGTCTGGCATTAATATGTGACATCACAATAGAGAGGTGAATCTGGCATTGATATTTAACATCAATGTAGAGAGGCTGGTCTGGCATCGATATGTGACATCACATTATAGAGGTGAATCTGGCATTGATATTTAACATCAATGTAGAGAGGCTGGTCTGGCATTGATATATGACATCACAATATAGAGGTGAATCTGGCATCGATATATGACATCATAATACAGAGGTGAATCTGTCATCGATATTCAAGATCAATGTAGAGTGGCTTGTCTGGCATTGATATGTGACATCAAAATAGAGAGGTTCGTTTGACATTGATATGTGACATCACAATAGAGAGGTGAATCTGGCATCGATATTCAACATCAATGTAGAGAGGCTGGTCTGGCATTGATATATGACATCACAATATAGAGGTGAATCTGGCATTGATATTTAACATCACAGGCTGGTCTGGCATTGATATGTGACATCACAATAGAGACATTCGATTGACACTGATATGTGACATCACAATAGAGATGTTCGTTTGACACTGATATGTGACATCACAATAGATACGTTAGTCTGACATTGATATGTGACATGACAATAGAGAGGTGAATCTGGCATTGATATTTAACATCACAGTAGAGAGGCTGGTCTGGCATTAATATGAGACATCACAATAGAGAGGTGAATCTGGCATTGATATTTAACATCAATGTAGAGAGGCTGGTCTGGCATTGATATGTGACATCACAATATAGAGGTGAATCTAGCATTGATATTTAACATCACAGTAGAGAGGTTCGTCTGACATTGATATGTGAGATCACAATAGAGAGGTGAATCTGACATCGATATTCAACATCAATGTAGAGAGGCTGGTCTGGCATTGATATATGACATCAGAATATAGAGGTTAAACTGGCATTGATATGAGACATCACCATAGAGAGGTTAATCTGGCATTGATATGTGACATCACAATAGAGAGGTTCGGTTGACATTGATATGTGACATCACAATAGAGAGGTGAATCTGGCATTGATATTTAACATCAATGTAGATAGGCTGGTCTGGCATTGATATGTGTTATCACAATACAGAGGTGAATCTAGCATTGATATTTAACATCACAGTAGAGAGGTTCGTCTGACATTGATATGTGAGATCACAATAGAGAGGTGAATCTGGCATCGATATTCAACATCAATGTAGAGAGGCTGGTCTGGCATTGATATATGACATCAGAATATAGAGGTTAAACTGGCATTGATATGAGACATCACCATAGAGAGGTTAATCTGGCATTGATATGTGACATCACAATAGAGAGGTTCGGTTGACATTGATATGTGACATCACAATAGAGAGGTGAATCTGGCATTGATATTTAACATCAATGTAGATAGGCTGGTCTGACATTGATATGTGACATCACAATAGAGAGGTGAATCTGGCATTGATATTTAACATCAATGTAGATAGGCTGGTCTGGCATTGATATGTGTTATCACAATAGAGAGGTTCGTTTGACATTGATATGTGACATCACAATAGAGAGGTGAATCTGGCATTGATATTTAACATCACAGTAGATAGGCTGGTCTGGCATTGATATGTGACATCACAATAGAGAGGTGAATCTGGCATTGATATTTTACATCAATGTTGAGAGGCTGGTCTGGCATTGACATATGACATCACAATATAGAGGTGAATCTGGCATTGATATATGACATCACAATATAGAGGTGAATCTGGCATTGATATTTAACATCACAGTAGAGAGGTTGGTCTGGCATTGATATGTGACATCACAATAGAGACATTCGATTGACACTGATATGTGACATCACAATAGAGATGTTCGTTTGACACTGATATGTGACATCAAAATAGATAGGTTCGTCTGACATTGATATGTGACATCACAGTAGAGAGGTGAATCGGGCATTGATATTTAACATCACAGTAGATAGGTTCGTCTGACATTGATATGTGACATCACTGTAGAGAGGTGAATCTGGCATTGATATGTGACATCACAGTAGATATGTTCGTTTGACATTGATATGTGACATCACAGTAGAGAGGTGAATCTGGCATTGATATGTGACATAACAATAGAGAGGTGAATCAGGCATTGATATTTAACATCAATGTAGAGAGACTGGTCTGGCATTGATATGTGACATCACAATAGAGAGGTGAATCAGGCATTGATATTTAACATCACAGTAGATAGGTTCGTCTGACATTGATATGTGACATCACAATAGAGAGGTGAATCTGGCATCGACATTCAACATCAATGTAGAGAGGCTGGTCTGGCATTGATATGTCTTATGACAATACAGAGGTGAATCTGGCATTGATATGTGACATCAATGTAGATATGCTGGTCTGGCATTGATATTTAACATCACAGTAGAGAGGCTGGTCTGGCATTAATATGTGACATCACAATAGAGAGGTGAATCTGGCATTGATATTTAACATCACAATAGAGAGGCTGGTCTGGCATTAATATGTGACATCACAATAGAGAGGTTAAACTGGCATTGATATGAGACATCACCATAGAGAGGTGAATCTGGTATTGATATTTAACATCAATGTAGAGAGGCTGGTCTGGCATTGATATATGACATCACAATATAGAGGTGAATCTGGCATCGATATATGACATCACAATATAGAGGTGAATCTGGCATTGATATTTAACATCACAGTAGAGAGGTTCGTCTGACATTGATATGTAACATCACAATAGAGAGGTGAATCTGGCATTGATATTTAACATCAATGTAGAGAGGCTGGTCTGGCATTGATATATGAATTCACAATAGAGAGGTGAATCTGGCATTGATATTTAACATCAATGTAGAGAGGCTGGTCTGGCATTGACATATGAATTCACAATAGAGAGGTGAATCAGGCATTGATATTTAACATCACAGTAGAGAGGTTCGTCTGACATTGATATGTGACATCACAATAGAGAGGTGAATCTGGCATTGATATTTAACATCAATGTAGAGAGGCTGGTCTGGCATTGATATTTAACATCAATGTAGAGAGACTGGTCTGGCATTGATATGTGACATGACAATAGAGATGTTCATTTGACATTGATACGTGACAATCACAATAGAGAGGTGAATCTGGCATTGATATGTGACATCACAGTAGAGAGGTGAATCTGGCATTGATATGTGACATCACAATAGAGAGGTGAATCTGGCATTGATATTTAACATCAATGTAGAGAGACTGGTCTGACATTGATATGTGACATCACAATAGAGAGGTGCGTCTGGCATTAATATGTGACATCACAATAGAGACTTTCGTTTGACATTGATATGTGACATCACAATAGAGAGGTGAATTTTGCATTGATATTTAACTTCAATGTAGAGAGGTTCGTCTGACATTGATATGTGACATCACAATAGAGAGGTGAATCTGTCATCGATATGTGACATCACAATAGAGAGGTGAATCTGGCATTGATATGTGACATTACAATAGAGAGGTGAATCTGGCATTCATATTTAACATCAATGTAGAGAGAGTGGTCTGACATTGATATGTGACATCACAATAGAGAGGTTCGTCTGGCATTGATTTGTGACATCACAATAGAGACGTTCGTTTGACATTGATATGTGACATCACAATATAGAGGTTAATCTGGCATTGATATGTGACATAACAATAGAGAGGTGAATCTGGCATTGATATTTAACATCACAGTAGAGAGGTTTGTCTGACATTGATATGTGACATCACAATAGAGAGGTGAATCTGTCATCGATATTCAACATCAATGGAGAGAGGCTGGTCTGGCATTGATATGTGACATCACAATAGAGAGGTGAATCTGGCATTGATATTTAACATCAATGTAGAGAGACTGATCCGGCATTGATATGTGACATCACAATATAGAGGTGAATCTGGCATTGATATTTAACATCACAGTAGAGAGGTTCGTCTGACATTGATATGTGACATCACAATAGAGAGGTGAATCTGTCATCGATATTCAACATCAATGTAGAGAGGCTGGTCTGGCATTGATATGTGACATCACAATAGTGAGGTGAATCTGGCATTGATATGTGACATCACAGTAGAGAGGTGAATCTGGCATTGATATGTGACATCACAATAGAGAGGTGAATCTGGCATTGATATTTAACATCAATGTAGAGAGAGTGGTCTGACATTGATATGTGACATGACAATAGAGACGTTCGTTTGACATAGATATGTGACATCACAATAGAGACGTTCGTCTGGCATTGATTTGTGACATCACAATAGAGACGTTCGTTTGACATTGATATGTGACATCACAATAGAGAGGTTCGTCTGACATTGATATTTGACCTCACAATAGAGAGGTGAATGTGGCATTGATATGTGACATCACATCAGATATGCGAATCTGGCATTGATATTTGACATCACAGTAGAGAGGCTGGCTTGGCATTGATATGTGACATCACAATAGAGAGGTGAATCTGGCATTGATATTTAACGTCAATGTAGAGAGGCTTTTCTGGCATTGATATATGACATCACAATAGAGAGGTGAATCTGGCATTGATATCTGACATCAATGTAGATTTGCTGGTCTGGCATTGATATTTAACATCAGAGTAGAGAGGCTGGTCTGGCATTGATATGTGACATCACAATAGAGAGGTGAATCTGGCATTGATATGTGACATCACAATAGAGAGGTCAATCTGGCATTGATATTTAACATCAATGATGAGAGGTTCGTCTGACACTGATATGTGACATCACAATAGAGAGGTGAATTTGGCATTGATATTTAACATCACAGTAGAGAGGTTCGTCTGACATTGATATGTGACATCACAATAAAGAGTCGAATCTGGTATTGACATGTGACATCACAATAGAGAGTCGAATCTGGCATTGACATGTGACATCACAATAGAGAGGTGAATTTGGCATTGATATTTAACATCACAGTAGAGAGGCAGATCTGGCATTGATATGTGACATCACAATAGAGAGGCGAATCTGGCAATGATATGTCACATGACAATAGAGAGGTGAACCTGGTATTGATATTTAACATCACAGTAGAGAGGTTCGTCTGACATTGATATGTGACATCACAATAGAGACGTGAATCTGGCATTGATATTTAACATCACATTAGAGAGGTTCGTCTGACATTGATATTTAACATCAATGTAGAGAGGTGAATCTGGCATTGATATTTAACATCAATGATGAGAGGTTCGTCTGACACTGATATGTGACATCACAATAGAGAGGTGAATTTGGCATTGATATTTAACATCACAGTAGAGAGGTTCGTCTGACATTGATATGTGACATCACAATAAAGAGTCGAATCTGGCATTGATATGTGACATCACAATAGAGAGTCGAATCTGGCATTGACATGTGACATCACAATAGAGAGTCGAATCTGGCATTGACATGTGACATCACAATAGAGAGGTGAATTTGGCATTGATATTTAACATCACAGTAGAGAGGCGGATCTGGCATTGATATGTGACATCACAATAGAGAGGCGAATCTGGCAATGATATGTCACATGACAATAGAGAGGTGAACCTGGCATTGATATTTAACATCACAGTAGAGAGGTTCGTCTGGCATTGATATGTGACATCACAATAGGGAGGTGAATCTGGCATTGATATTTAACATCACATTAGAGAGGTTCGTCTGACATTGATATGTGACATCACAATAGAGAGGTGAATCTGGCATTGATATTTAACATCAATGATGAGAGGTTCGTCTGGCATTGATATGTGACGTCACAATAGAGAAGTGAATCTGGAATTGATATTCACCATCAATATAGAGAGGCTGGTCTGGCATTGATATATGACATCAGAATATAGAGGTGAATTTGTCATCGATATTTAACATCAATGTAGATAGGCTGGTCTGGCATTGATATGTGACATCACAATAGAGACGTTTGTTTGACATTGATATGTGACATCACAATAGAGACATTCGTTTGACACTGATATGTGACATCACAATAGAGACGTTCGTCTGACATTGATATGTGACATCACAATAGAGAGGTGAATCTGGCATGGATATTTGACACCAATGTAGATTTGCTGGTCTGACATTGATATGTGACATCACAGTAGAGAGGTGAATCTGGCATTGATATGTGACATCACAATAGAGATATCAATCTGGCATTGATATTTAACATCACAATAGAGAAGTGAATCCGGCATTGATATTTAACATCACAGTAGAGAGGTTCGTCTGACATTGATATGTGACATTACAATAGAGAGGTGAATCTGGCATTGATATGTGACATGTCAATAGAGAGTCGAATCTGGCATTGACATGTGACATCACAATAGAGAGGTGAATCCGGTATTGATATTTAACATCACAGTCGAGAGGTTCGTCTAACATTTATATGTGACATCACAATAGAGAGGTGAATTTGGCATTGATATTTAACATCACAGTAGAGAGGTTCGTCTGACATTGATATTTGACCTCACAATAGAGAGGCGAATCTGGCATTGATATTTGACATTACAGCAGAGACGCGGGGTTGGTATTGATATGTGACATCACATCAGAGATGCGAATCTGGCATTGATATTTGACATCACAGTAGAGAGGTTCGTCTGACATTGATAATTAACCTTAATGTAGAGAGCCTGGTCTGGCATTGATATGTGGCATCACGATAGAGAGGTGAATCTGGCATTGATATTTAACATCACAGTAGAGAGGTTCGTCTGACATTGATATGTGACATCACAGTAGAGAGGGTCGTCTGACATTGATATTTAACATCAATGTAGAGAGGCTGGTCTGGCATTGATATGTGACATCACATCAGAGACGCGAATCTGGCATTGATATTTGACATCACATCAGAGACGCGAATCTGGCATTGATATTTGACATCACAGCAGAGAGACGAATCTGGCATTGATATTTGACATAACAATACAGAGGCGGATCTGGCATTGATATTTGACATCACATGAGAGACGCGAATCTGGCATTGAAATTTGACATCACAATAGACAGACGAATTTCACACTGTTATGTGACATCAAAACAGAGCGGCGAATCTGGCATTGATATTTGACTTAACAATAGAGAGGTGAATCTGGTATTGATATTTGATTTAACAATAGAGAAGTTAATCTGGCATTGATATTTGACATCAGAACAGAGAGGCGAATCTGGTATTGATATTTGACATCTCAATTGAGAGGAGAATCTGGTATTGATATTTGACATAACAATAGAGAGGTGAATCTGGCATTGATATGTGACATAACAATAGAGAGGCGAATCTGGCATTAATATTTGGCATCATCATAGTGAGGAGAAGCTGTCATTGATATTTGACATTACAATAGAGAGGCAAAACTGGCATTGATATTTGACATCGCATAAGAAACGCGAATCTGGCATTGATTTTTGACATCACAGCAGTGAGGCGAATCTGGCATTGGTATTTGAGATCACAATAGAGAGGCGAATCTGGCATTGATATTTCACATCACAGCAGTGAGGCGAATCTGGCATTCCTATTTGACATCACAGCAGTGAGGCGAATCTGGCATTGATATTTGACATGACAATAGAAGGCAAAACTGGCATTGATATTTGACATCATAATAGACAGGAGAATATGGCATTGATATTTGACATCACAGCAGAGACGAGAGTCCGGTATTGATATTTGACATCAAAATAGAGAGGTGAATCTGGTATACATATTTGACATTACAATAGAGAGTTGATTCTGGCATTGATATTTAACTTAACAACATAGAGGTGAATTTGACATTGATATTTGACATCACAATAGAGAGGTGAATCTGGCATTGATATTTGACATCACAACAGAGAGGCGAATATGGCATTGATATTTTACATCACAATAGTGAGTTGAATCTGGCATTGATATTTGACTTAACAATAGAGAGTCGAATCTGGCATTGATGTTTAACATCACAGCAGTGAGGCGAGTCCGGTATTGATATTTGACATCACATGAGAGACGCCAATCTGGCATTGATATTTGACATCACAGCAGTGAGGCGAATCTGGCATTGATATTTGACATCATAATAGAGAGGATAATCTGGCATTGATATTTGACATCACAATAGAGAAGCGAATCTCGCTTTGATATGTGACATCACAGTAAAGAGGTGAATGTGGCATTGATATTTGAAATCAGAAGAGAGAGGCGAATCTCGCTTTGATATGTGACATCACAACAGAGAGGCGAATCTGGCATTGATATTTGACATCACAGCAGTGAGGCGAATCTGGCATTGATCTTTTGGCATCATAATAGAGACGAGTATCTGGCATTGATATGTGACATCACAACAAACAGGCAAATCTCGTATTGATATGTGACATCACGATAGAAAGGCGAATCTGGTATTGATAATTGACATCACAGCAGAGATGCGAGTATGATATTGATTTATGACATCACAGCTGAGAGAAGAATCTTGCATTGATTTTTGACAAAACAATAGAGGGATGAATCTGGCATTGATATTTGACTTAACAACAGAGAGGTTAATCTGGCATTGATATTTGACATCACAACAGAGAGGCGAATCTGGCATTGATATTTGACATCACAACAGAGAGGCGAATATGGCATTGATATGTGACATCACAATAGAGGTGAATCTGGTATACATATTTGACATTACAATAGAGAGTTGATTCTGGCATTGATATTTAACTTAACAACATAGAGGTGAATTTGACATTGATATTTGACTTCACAATAGAGAGGTGAATCTGGCATTGATATTTGACATCACAACAGAGAGGCGAATATGGCATTGATATTTTACATCACGATAGTGAGTTGAATCTGGCATTGATATTTGACTTAACAATAGAGAGTTGAATCTGGCATTGATGTTTAACATCACAGCAGAGAGGCGAGTCTGACATTGCTATTTGACATCACAATAGAGAGGAGAATCTGGCATTGATTTTTGACTTAACAATTGAGAGGTGAATCTGTCATTGATATTTGACTTAACAAGAGAGAGTTGAATCTGGCATTGATTTTTGACTTAACAATAGAGAGGTGAATCTGGCATTGATATTTGACATCACAATAGAAAGGCGAATCTGGCATTGAAATGTAACATCACAATAGAGATGTGAATCTTGCATTGATATTTGACATCAAAGTAGAGAGGAGAATCTGGCATTGATATGTGACATCACAATAGAGACGAGAAACTGGCATTGATATGTGACATCACAATAGAGAGGCGAATCTGACATTGTTATTTGACATCACCACAGAGAGGCGAATCTGGCATTGATATGTGACATCAAATCAGAGACGTGAATCTGGCATTGATATGAGACATCACAATAGAGATGTGAATCTTGCATTGATATTTGACATGACAATAGAGAGGTGAATCTGGCACTGATATTTGAAATCACAATAGTGAGGTGAATCTGGTATCTATATTTGACATCACAGCAGAGAGGGGAATCTGGAATTGATATGTGACATCACAATAGAGAGGCAAATTTGGAAGTGATATTTGACATCCACATTGTTATGTTAAATATCAATGCCAGATTCGCCTCTCTGTTGTGATTTCAAATATCAATTCCAGATTCGCCTCTCTTTTGTGAAAACAAATATCAATGCCAGATTCTCCTCTCTATTGTGAAGTAAAATGTCAATGTCAGATTCGCCTCTCTTTTGTGATGACAAATATCAATGCCAGATTCGCCTCTCTGTTGTGATGTCACATATCAATGCGTGATTCGCCTCTCTTTTGTGATGTCACATATCAATACCAGATTCGCCTCTCTATTGTTATGTCACATATCAATGCGTGATTCGCCTCTCTGTTGTGTTGTCAAATATCAATGCCAGATTCGCCTCTCTGTTGTGATGTCACATATCAATGCGTGATTCGCCTCTCTGCTGTGATGTCAAATATCAATGCCAGATTCGCCTTTCTGTTGTGATGTCAAATATAAATGCGTGATTCCCCTCTGTATTGTGATGTTGTCAAAAGAAAATTGTACTTAGCAGTCAGTATAAGCTTTTAATGATATAAGTCTACATATGATAGAATACTGTATGATAACCTTTTGATGACTTTGACTGTTGTCCACTACAAGACCTGTTTCTGTTTTATAAATTCTTTCTCACAGCGATAAAAGCTGAACAAGCAGGAAGAGGAGAGCTGAACACTTTTATCTGCGCTCCCTAACAAGAAGAGGGGCCGCGTCCTTCTGAATCTCACAACACACACACATACACCTGAACCTCTCTTATCTTCACTCCCTACGCACTAACATTCCTCTGCCTATGAATAGACGTATTCACTGTTGTATTACTTTTGTATATAAATAAAGACCAGAGCGGTAACAGAGCGCTGATCACAGGGCCCCCACTCTGATGTGAGCGTTCTGTGACCGCCATTGCAAGTAAAGACTTGCAGTGTGTGTATCTCTTCACTCTTAGACTCTTAGCTGAAGAAGTGTCTTTAGAATAAATCTCTTCAGATGTCACATATCAATGTGTGATTCGCCTCTCTGTTGTGATGTCACATATCAATGCCAGATTCGCCTCTCTATTGTGATGTCAAATATCAATGCCAGATTCGCCTCTCCATTGTGAAGTCACATATCAATGCCAAATTCGCCTCTCCATTGTGATGTCACATATCAATGCCAGATTCGCCTCTCCTTTGTGATGTCACATATCAATGCCAAATTCGCCTCTCTATTGTGATGTCACATACCAATGCCAGATTCGCCTCTCTATTGTGATGTCACATATCGATGCCACATTCGCCTCTCCATTGTGAAATCACATATCAATGCCAGATTCGCCTCTCCATTGTGATGTCACATATCAATGCCAGATTCGTGTCTCTGATGTGATGTCACTGATCAATACCAGATTCACGTCTCTGCTGTGATGTCAATTATCAATACCAGATTTGCCTCTCTATTGTCATGTCACATATCAATGCCAGATTCGACTCTCTATTGTGATGTCAAATATCAATGCCAGATTCGCCTCTCTACTGTGTTGTTAAATATCAATGCCAGATTCGCCTCTGTTGTGATGTCAGATATCAATGCCAAAATCGCCTCTCTATTGTGATGTCACATATCAATGCCAGAATTGCCTTTCTATTGTGATGTCACATATCAATGGGAGATTCGCCTCTCTATTGTGATGTCACATATCAATGCCAGGTTCGCGTTTCTATTGTGTTGTCAAATATCAATGCCAGATTCGCCTCTCTTTTGTAATGTCAAATATCAATGCCAGAATCGCCTCTCTATTGTGATGTCACATATCATTTCCAGAATCACCTCTCTATTGTGATGTCACATATCAATGCCATATTCGCCTCTCTGTTGTGATGTCAAATGTCAATGCCAGATTCGCCTCTCTGTTGTGATGTCACATATCAATGGGATAAGCGCCTCTCTATTGTGATGTCACATATCAATGCCATATTCGCCTCTCTATTGTTTGAAATGCCCCTAATGATCGGCCCAAAGCAAGAACCAGTTTACCGCGCGTACAAAATAAGGGACTTGGAAGCGCTGGTTAAACAGCTTCCACCCATAACAGAGGGAGGAGCAGCTTGGTTGAGGAAGTTAAGAACCTTAACAGAAGGGGAGGAGCTAGCCACTGGAGACTTCCGGGCGATAGCAGGAAGATGTATGCTAGGCAGAGGATTAGCAGACGTAGAGGAAATTGCTAACACCACAGCCTACCCAATTGACATGCCATATAACACGGTGGAAGACAAGCTAGCTGACGCAGTCCGTGAGAAATATATGATACCAAATTTAGGGTCCATACCAAAGATTTCCTGGGACCCCAAATACACCCCCAGATAATTTCTGGAGAGAGCTAAGCAAGCAAGCAAGCAATTTAAGGAACAATGGATGTCACAAACTGGCATACATCCAGGCCAGGAAGGAGAGCACAGAGCGTGGTTTCACGCAGCGGTGCTGAAGGGGCTTCCGGACAAAGTAACAACCGATTTAGAAAAGAACCCAGATTTTACAGTGGCAGACTCTACCCAGTGGGAGAGACACGTGGTCCATCGGCTCCAGTTGGAACAGGACGAGGCGAACAAACAACTAGAAGACGCACAGGCGCAACTGTTGAAGTTACAGCTGAATGAAGCCTGTGAGAAGCATAATTCTAAGAAAAAAGAGCGGAAAGAGGCCAACAAAACTATGATGATTGTAAAGCCCAAAGCTGATCCCGTGCCTTACTGGCCAGATCTTGATCCTAACCTTTATGACTCTGCCACTTACAGACCCAGCTCTGATCAAGCTGGGCAAACAAACTTTGAAGCACCGATATGTGGTCTCCCCACAAGTGCCTGTGAATCTGATGGGCAGAGACTTACTCATCAAACTGGGAGCCACTATCATGTGTTCTGATGGATTAACTGTGACTCTGCCAGGAGGAACGCCTCTCCCATGCCTGGAAACAAACTCAAAGAATCAGTACTTGATGCAAGACTGTGAACAACCCATAGCTGACATTTACTGGGGGCGCCTGGTAAAAGAAGGCATTCTGAGACAATACCAATAATGGAAACCCTGGATCATGAGCCTTGCGGTTTATTCCCCGCCTCGCGATCCCTACCACGTCACTCTTTTCTACGATGATTTCTACGATGATGTATACCGGGAAGGTCATCAGGCAAAGGAACTGGGATCAATGGTCAAGCGGGCGCTGGATAACATTTGGTGGCAAAGCACCCAAATTCCAAATGTCTGGTATACACCAAAATGTAAAACGTACCGTATCACTTGTTTTGTCCAACGACGCAGTGATACTAGAACATCAACAAATATCGAGAACACATGGCAGGGAGAGAACGGATCACCCAGACGCAGTGGCGGAACTTTCGTAATTGGCTGACACTCTGTGGTCTACTGGACCCACAGATGTCGGCCTAGCCAATTGTTCGCCTGTTCTGTTCCAGCTCAAGTCAGAAACACCAATTTCACGACCACAGTATAAGCACAAACCTGAAGCAGAGGAAGGGATTGCTGAGACGATTGAAGGGCTGCTGAAAGTAGGAGTGCTTGAGCCCTAGCAATCCTTTTGGAACACACCAATTTTGCCGGTGGAGAAACATGGGACAGGGAAGTACCGAATGGCGCATGACCTCAGGGCCATTAACGCCATATTACGTACTGACACTGTGCCCGTACCTAACCCGTACACAGCTCTAACAGCCATTACATGGGACCAAAAGTGGTTCACATGCATTGACCTTGCTAACGCATTCTTCTGTCTCCCCTTACACGACTCACTCAGAGACATTTTCTCATTCACATACAGAGGTCGCCAGTATAGATACACACGTCTGCCACAAGGCTTTGCACTCTCCCCTGGCATTTTCAATCAGGTGCTCAAAGAGGCCCTGTCACGTTGTCAGTTGCCTGAGGGGTGTACACTGATACAGTATGTCAGGGGTGGGCAGGGGTGGCCCCGAGGGCCGGTGTCAGCCATTGGTGTGTGTAGATGCTCTGACCAGCTGGCCAGAAGCATGGGCTACTAAAAGGGAGGATGCTAAAAGTGTGATTAAGTGCTTAATCAATCATTATATTCCCAGGCACGGGTTTCCCAAGCGCATTAGATCAGACAATGGGACCCACTTTAAGAACCAAGACCTGGCGGAGGTGGAGAGGATGTTGGGAGTAAAACACAGGTTTGGGACAGTGTACCATCCTCAATCTCAAGGGAAAGTAGAGAGAATGAACTTAAACTTGAAAAACAAGTTGTCTAAAATTTGTGCACAGATGGGGCTAAATTGGGTTTCAGCCCTGCCAATTGCTCTAATGACTATAAGATGTTCTGTTAACCAATCCACAGGTTTCACACCCTACGAGCTGCAGACGGGAAGGCAGTTCAGAGCACCCTGGACAGCGGTCCCGGCGGAACCGAGTATCAAAAGTAACAGGTCTCATGTAGAATATTGGAATGAATTAAAAGCTCTTGTTTCGAGTTTCACAAAACAGGTTACGCCTGGAGTACACACTGTGGACAGGGCGACCCCTGAGGCAAAACCGGTGTGGCTGAAGGTCATCAAACGCAAGTGGAAAGAGCCCCGCTGGACCGGTCCGTACGAGGTGACTGCCCGGATGGCTACAGCAGTTCAACTGAAAGGAAAAGGCGACACCTGGTTCCACTGGTCGCAGTGTGCACTAGCAGACGAGAGCTTGGTGGAGGAAAACTTGTCTCCACCCAACACAGGTGTCAACGAAATACAGAGGCATAATAAATCCTCTCACCTGTGCAACGGGCCGACCAGCAGTCTACCTGGGAGGCTGAAGAAAGAAGAGGGGTATCGCAGAAAGTCGCCGCGCCAGCGAAAAGGAGTGGTAACAAATCAGTAACTCCAGAAAGGGGAGAAATTTCTAGCCAAAGTGCAAAAGAACACACAACACAATGCAAACACACGAATCAGAGATACGTAATGAGAAAAAACTTATTAAAATGTTCCTTACAACCACATGTTTATTATATGCAATAATATTGATCATGGCTGTGTGTTTTATTGTCTATATTTTGCAGAGCACCCAAGGCCACTTGTCCGAACACGGAGGCCAGTCCAGCACAGCACTTCCTGAGACATTAATTGCCGAAATGGGACCGTTGAGAAGACCAAAGCGCGAGGTGTCAGGTAAAGGGGATGAGTGCCTTAGCACATATAATGGCATAGAACTGGACTACGTTAAAGGGTCCACAAGCTCATTCACGTTTGACTTGTGTGAGGTCATTGAGTGTAAAGGGGCTAGTAGCAGCTGGAGGGGATATGATGTGTGGGTCTGTAATCACCCAATGATATGCACCAGGAGAGGGAGCCCTTATTCCAGTCCAGGGATCCATCGTTCAGGGGGAGTATATACAGCAGGGCAATGGTGTTCCTGGGATAACGTGGTAAGTTGGACAGGAGTAGGGTGGCAGCCTGAAGGGTTTAGCCAAGTTAAGTGGGAAGGATTTCGAAGAAGTGTTGCGGCAGGCCATATCCACAATAGGGAAGACCATCGAAGCTGCTGAGACAGCTGAGATAAACCCTGAAAATGATACTGCTGACCAGACTTGCCCTGTGGTAGGATCCACACAACTTGGAGCCTCACCTTCAGTCTTAACTGAACTGCCTCACCCTCCTGAACCCATTCAGGGCACATTCCAACGCCCCATGAGACCAAACTTGACACCTCAAATATTGAGCCCAACTGACCTCAACCCACCAGAGGTTCAGAAAATAGTAGTTGAGCATGTTGTCAAGAGTGTTGAGAAGACATCACATGCTCACTCTACATTAAGACTCAGAGCTTTCTCTGGCAAGATGCCCAGACCTTACAGCGAAGCTGACTATGAAACATGGCGTTCTCATGTTGACTTGTTGATGGAAGATGCTTCTTTGTCTGAGTTGGAAAAAACTCGTAAGATACTTGAAAGTCTCCTTGCTCCCGCTTCTGATGTCATCCGCCCTCTTGGGCCAGAAGCCACTCCTGCAGACTATCTTAAACTTCTGGATTCAGCTTTTAGCACCGTCGAAGATGGTGAGGAACTGTTTGTACGCTTCATGAACACCCTCCAAGATCACGGTGAAAAGCCCTCTGCTTATCTGCTTCGTTTGCAGGTGGCAGTCAATCACACTGACAGGGGATTTCTTTAAATCACCTTGCCGTTCTTCAGCTAAGACATCTGAGTTAGAAAACACAAACACTGCAGTTCTTTCACTTGCGAGGACGGTCACAGAGCGCTCGCACAAGAGACACTCATGGACTCGCGCTTTGTCACCGTCTGTGTTCTTTATTTCTACAAGATTGTTCTGTGTGTGTGTGTGTGTTACAAAGATAACAACGTCACTCAGAGCAGCGGGTTTCTCCCTTTTCTACATCTGCGTGTTCTTGTAAAAAGAGCTGAGGTTTCACTTCTCTACATCTAAATGTTCTCTGAAAACAGGAAGCGGTTATTTGCTGAATGGGTTCATCACACAAGTTACTAGGTGAAAAGTCATGTAGACATATGGTTTGCTTAGTGATACATAAAAGAATACATTTCATGTAGCTGATTACACTATATAAAAACAATTTTCCTTTGACATTCCCTGCTGTTTATCAGAACAATGAAATGTATCAATAAGTAACTACTTGTCTTTCACATTTTCAGTTACTACATCATTATTTGCACTTCATCTTCATCTAACAAATAGGAAAAGAAGTCTTCATGATCTTCATTGATTTCAGTACATCTGCGTATGCTGTGAATGATTAACTTGTCATCTGTGAAATTACAGCTTTTAAACAAGGAATAACTCAAATAAAGAAAACAAAATTAAACCAGGAAAACTCCAACGCCAATCAACCGTCTCTATAGCATCTGAAGTCATGTTTAAAGAATGTACATTATCTGGTATTTAGGTGCAGCATGTGGTGTTGAATAAGACGCACAATCCTCCTTTCTCAGCCAGGATCATGTGCAGTGCTACACGATGTTGCATTACAGCAATTCTGAGAGCGTCTATTTCTTGGTTTTGTCCCTCGTTGACCTTTCAGGATGCTTTGAGAAACAAGCCGAATCTATAGTCCAGTATCTCACTTCTGAGAGGACGTTTTTCCAACTCCTGCCCACAGGAAGAGTGAGTTGAGTACCTTTTGTCCAGTTGTCCAGATTTTGAATTCTTCAGGTACGTCGGTTTCCCAGATTGAGTCATGTGGTCTGGCTGTTGAAGTTGAGCGTTTCTTCCTGGATGAGGATGAGGATGTTGTTGTTGTTGTTGTGCACTTTACAAAAGTCATTCTGAAGGTGTGATCGGAGATCAGAATTAGTGCACATGTTCCAGGGTGTTTCCCATAAATGGTTGTGTTTAATATGCTCGACATGTGCGAGCAGACGTAACAGTCTTTCTCTGTGATCGTCCATCTTCTCTGTCTGCCTCGTGGCTCAGCTGCTGTTGGCATCAGCTGGGGTCCTGTAAGGGTGAGCTTTGTAGTCAAGGTAACCAGGAGGGTTCCCCTTCACACCTACACCTGGCTGCCTAAAGTTGATCGGATAGAGATTGGAGTGTGGGCTTACCCGACGGGGGCCCAAGAATGCACTTACCACCCTCACCCCCGAAACAACCAAGCGTAGGCGCTTCCTCCTTGGTGTCGGGGCTTCCCGGGACCTCAGCCTTTTTGCATTGGCTCTGATGTATCCAGGAGGGTCTCTCTGCAGTTTTACAGGCTGTGGGTGTTGTCAATAACACTTTGTATTGGCCCTCCAAATGGGGTAAACTCCAATTTTTCCTCTGGAGCACCCCTTTCGCCTGGTTTCAACCTGCAAGAGACTGGAGAAGAGTCTTACGGCAGTTTATTGTTCAAAACAATATCCTTATTTTCTAGTAGTTTTGCCATCCATTCTGCCAGAGTTGTTTCTCTGACAGATTTGTCTAAAGGTTCACTTTTTGCAACTGAGATTGCATCTGCGTTCTGTGCAGGGACTTGCAAGGTTTTCCTTCAGAAGTCATCAGATCATTTTCTAGTTGTGCTCCACACTTTAACCATTTCTTCTGTTCTGTAGTTGGTGTGGCTTTTTGTTCATCTTTAAGTACATCAAGTGGTATTTGCATAGAGGACGCAGACATTAATGTGTCTACAGTTTGCTGTGCGGCTAACTTAGCTGCTTGATCTGCAAAGTTATTGCCTTTAGATATTTCTGATTTATCTTTCTGATGTGCAGCAAAGTGATGTACTGCTAAAAAAAACATATTGACTGTCAGTATATATATTTATGTCTTGGCCTGCGTGCAATTTACATGCACGTATGACTGCTGTGAGTTCTGCACTCTGAGCAGAGTGGGAGGATGTTAGCGGTTTCGCTTCTAAAACTCTGTTTGCTGTAGTTACTGCATAGCCGACGCAGTTTCATCCTAGGCTATTTTTAGACGCTGAGCCGTCTACAAAAATGTCGGTGAAACCAGCTTGTGGGTACTGTGAATGTCAACACGTGGCTTTGTCTCCTCATCTAATTTTTTCATACAGCAGTGTGGATGACCTTCTTCGGGTGAGGCCAAAAGTGTGCTCGGGTTCAACTGACCGCACTTCTCGATTCTAATGTGTGATTGTGACAATAAGATTCCAACATATGAGAGCTGTCTTGCATGTATCAGGTAAGAGAAATTGGCTTAGATTAAAATTGAAGTCACCGCGTGTGGTACTCTAATAATCAAAGTGTGCTCTAAAACAATGTCAGGCAATGCTAAACTATATTCATTTGTAATACTAGTTTCAAGTTACTGAATGCTTCTTCTGTTTCATTTCTTTGTAGATGCAACACTACATTTTTACTTAAGGCATTTTAGGCAATTCCTATTTTTCAAAGAATTCATACATCTCACACATCTTACATATTTCAAACTTTTAAGCTAGGATTAAAAACTTTGCATTACTTACAGCTCATAGCTCACAGCTCTAAAACTAGACATTAGTAAATCATATGCCTAATCATTATGTGTCATTGTGATCCACAAGTATGATCACAAATTTGTTTTTCAAACCAACAAAACAAACAAACAAAAACAAAAATCAAATTGCCGATGGCGTGAACGCTTTACGCACATGAGTCAGGACACAAAAAGAAAAAAAGAAAAAGCTGCTCTCAGAAACAAAGCAGAAGTGTGAGGAAAAAAACTGAGCTCACAGACAGCTGCATGTGTGAGCTTTAATATGCAGCTTCTGCTCTAAAAGACAAATAACAATAAAAAATGTGTAACTTGCTCATCAGCTTGGTAGTGCCCACATATTTAATTCAGCTTCTCAAACCTGTAGCTTTAGCTGTTGTATACAGGGTTTGGCTTAGTAGTTGTTAGTATAGGTGTGCTCTATATCTCAACAATTTCTCATCTAGGATGACAGGTTATCAATCAGGTCAAGTGTCTCTATGCACCTGATTACTTTAGGTATTTTCCTTATTTTCTTCATTTCATATATCATTGTACTGAGTTTGAGCAAACCTTAAGCTTGAATCAGACTACTTTTAACAATTATCCACCTCACATCATAACTGACTGAGGTGCCTCTTCTTATTAATAGTATGTCATTATTAATGTTATTATTGTTTTTTTTATAACAGCAGTAGCATATTACAATATTTTATTAGTACATTACAATATTTTATCAGTATATTACAATATACCAATATACTACTAATATACAATAGTTTATTATTTTATATTTTATTATGTATCCATCAGGGGCTGGGGGTGATCTGCAGCTTCACCCCCTCCCAAGCTGGAGACATTTACCTTTTCACACACTTTCCTTGGCTGAACAATGACACAGCCTTAATATACCTTATGCATCTCTCTATTTTATTTAATATTTTTCGTGTGAATTATCTGTTTTCATTCATGCTATTCATTCTGGGCATGGTTGTCTACCCAATTTTGTTTCATTTGTTAATACCAATCTACAGGTTGTTTTCCTTCCTATTATTAGTTTGAATACAGTAGAGATAAGCTCTAATTTAATTTAACCTTTTTTTTTATTCCACTTCATTCCTCTTGTATTTATATGTATTCAGTTGGGTCTGTATCCAGCCCTTTTTTAAACTTTGATCTCTAATCTTTTACTTGATGATGGATTATTGTGTTCTTCCTAGTCTGAACTGCTTCTTTGTTTCTTACAGTCACGTACAAAATGTGTCTCTTTTTCACACCTCCAGCATGCAGTCTTAAAGCCACTTTTTGGTGTGTGTATAGGCCTACCTATACCTCTTGCTGTTCCACTATGCATTCCTCTGTCTTTCTTTTGGACTAGTCCTACTCTGGTTTGTTGTTTTTCTAACATTTCTCATCAGGTGTTAATTTTGCTTGTTTATTCTCCATTCTCAAGGATTTTGCTGGGCCGTCACTGGCACGCTTGACTTCAGGGTGGTGGCTGACACGCCCTTCTACTCCGCGCACGGAGCGGTGTCAGTTTTATGAGGCGGAACTCAACCTTTCCCTTTTGTCGCCAGTACGTGAGCCTCAGCAAAGAAAACAATAAAAAAAAGAAAAAACAATGGAAGTAGTTCAGCAGCGTATTGTGCTGTAAAATCAACTTACTTCCAGAACACATATACATACACACAGATAGACATTTGCGCGCTAATTTGTCACGAAGTATTTCACGGTCACTTCTAAAACCACTCTAAACACATTTCCTTGTGGTGAACTTAAACCTTATTTGTCACGAGGTATTTGACGGCTACCTCTAGAACCAATCTAAACTTAGTTCCTTCCGGCGAACTCAACCTATTTCACGTGTTTCACGAAGTAATTGCGGCTACTTCTAACCTATTGTACGCGTATCACGAAGTAATTCCGGCTACAACAAACCTATTTTGCGCATTTCACGAAGTAATTCCGGCTACAACAAACCTATTTTGCGCATTTCACGAAGTAATTCCGGCTACAACAAACCTATTTTGCGCATTTCACGAAGTAATTCCGGCTACAACAAACTTATTTTGCGCATTCTTCTAAACCCTTCCGGCGGTTTAAAACCAACAGTGTTTTCTCACCCTCAGTCTCACCCTGCTGGTTGTCAGGTCATCTGGCTGGATCCCAACGTCGTGGACCAGAACTATTACACCAGCCTGGACCCGAATTTTTCTTACGTCCCAGGTCTTTCACCTCTACCTGGAGAGGGCTGTCGACAGACTTCGGTGCTGGCTTTTCACGGCGTCAGATTACAGCAGTCAGACCTTGCATTGGAGTCACAGAAACATGTCTGTTGTTTCCATCTCTAGGACCAATTTAAATGACAGGGGATTTCTTTAAATCACCTTGCCGTTCTTCAGCTAAGACATCTGAGTTAGAAAACACAAACACTGCAGTTCTTTCACTCGCGAGGACGGTCACAGAGCGCTCGCACAGGAGACACTCATGGACTCGCGCTTTGTCACCGTCTGCATTCTTTATGTATACAAGATTGTTCTGTGTGTGTGTGTGTGTTACAAAGATAACAACGTCACTCAGAGCAGCGGGTTTTTCCCTTTTCTACATCTGCGTGTTCTTGTAAAAAGAGCTGAGGTTTCACTTCTCTACATCTAAATGTTCTCTGAATACAGGAAGTGGTTATTTGCTGAATGGGTTCATCACACAAGTTACTAGGTGAAAAGTCATGTAGACATATGGTTTGCTTAGTGATACATAAAAGAATACATTTCATGTAGCTGATAACACTATATAAAAACAATTTTCCTTTGACACACACCGTGCGCAGAGGTGGGCTTGAACCACATGAAGTAAATAAGCAGCTTCTTAAACAGTTTTTTTTTTCTTTTTTTTTTTCTTTTTTAAACCTGTCCCATTTGGTTCTTTTGCCATCAGAATTGTTGTCTAAAGGCGAAGAAAGATGCCCAACGGATTTACTTTACCAAATGGACCATCCCAGCCTTGCCGTAATGATCCATTTGATTTACCTTTTATTGTTTATTTTATTTTATTTTATTTTATTTTTTTTACTTGCTAGATACGGGACAGGGGAAAAGAAAAGGGAGAAAGAAAGAGGGGGGAAAAAACAAAAAAAAAAAAAAAAAAAAAAAAACCCCGGGGAAGAGGGACGGGGATAAAGGGCAAAAAACAAAAACCAACAAAATAAGCAGACAAAAAATACATATATCGATCACCTGGATCACCTGTTGAGAAAGAAAAAAGAAAACAAGCAGAAGAAAACGAGAGTAATAGAATAAACAACATCACAATGATATATGGGAATATAACACTAAATACCTAATATTAAACATTATTGTGCAGCACGTAAGATCGATAGCGCACAGTGTGCTTTGAGGTAGGAGCCAAAAAGGGTGTAGTTTGTGTGTGTGATCACCTGTGTGTACACCTGTGAGCATGAGCGCGCTTGTATTTAAAAGGTTCCTTAATATAATGATCTGCTAGAGGGTGTGGGGGGCCACAGTCCCATCCTCCAGGGCATGAAGCAGGTATGGAGGAGATCAAAACTCCAGACATCCAGAGGCCCCCAGAACACAAGAGACCAAGGAAGACCAACAGAGGGGCAGCCGTGCCACTGTCCCAGAAAGAGCTGAGGAGAGTCCCAGATGAGGGATCACTCAGCAGCCGCGGAGTAGAAGCCAGGGGGGGTTGCAGTGACGTGCCCGTGAGCTCCACCGGCAGCCAGCTGTGCCTGAGTGACCGAGCCCCAGGCCGAGAGGCCGAGGGCACCCCACCCCCGAAGTGGCCCGAGCGAGCCCCAGGTTCCAGGCCCCGATAAGCAGCCACCAAGGAGTGAGCCGGTGTGTACCCGGACGCCCACCCCCGGACACAAAGAACCACCAACGCATCGATGTCTGAGGGCGTCTGCCACCGGCAGGGGAAGTGGTGGGGGGAGATAGGCCTCCAAACCTTGGAGGGCCTGAGATGTCCCCAGAGAGGTGGCGTCTGATACTCAACCTGACATATAGACACAGACATACAGGCACACTCAAATACAAACATCCATTCCCACCCTCATGCTCTCATAGGCAATTACTCCACACTCAACCAACGTGGAGACAAACATAAAGAGACGCTGTACACACAATCACACTCCCCAAGCGTACTCTAAGAACCGGGTCTAGGTACCCTTGCCCCTGGAGGGGGAAACTGCACCCAGACCCAGGTGGTGTTACCCTTTTCCCTGCAGTGGGGAGAAGCAGACTGCCCCGACTCCGCAGCAGCAGGGAGGCCCCACACACCAGACCCCAGTCGGACGGCCAACTCCTCCTCCTAGCCCCCCCGCTCCAGCAGGCCGCAGAGACCGGGGGTGTGAGAAGACTCCAAACCTCCCTCTACCCGCTCATATGTAGTGTTGATGTATATGTGTTCTAAGGTGCAATTAAAACCCAGGAGGGCATGGAGCTACCTGCCAGAGAGCAGCAGGTAAGCGCATAGCCCCTCCTGATAGCCCTCAATGTCTACGTGTATTTAAAATTGAGAGGTGGGCAACGACGCCAGGGGTGAGGTGTACACCCTGATGGTAATTTGGAGTCCGTGTTGTGAGCCCACCCCCAAGATCCTATATGTATGTGTTATGAGAGTGTGAGTAATGTGAATGTCTAAGTTGTGAGATAAAATTGAGGCAGAGGCAGCCAGAAGGGGACAGAGGGGGGGGATGCCTCCTCTGCACCCTGGTGACACACCCCTACCCCAAGGCCCTGCATGTGTGGGTGATTGTGGTGGAGCGGGAAGAGGGAGGCAGCTGGAGATGGGGAGGGAAGAAAGGGAGGGGCAAGTGACCCCTCCCTGGGTCCAGCTCCCCCGCTGACCCCAGTAGGCACCCCCATGCTCTGCAACCCGCCAGGGAAAGGGGGCCCAGGCCCATCCGGACCAGGGCCCAGTGCAGCAGCGCCGCCCGGCCCCACAGAGCCCGGGACAGCCCACCCGACCCCACTACAGAGAAAACTGCACCCACCCCATCATCCACTCATCTTCCAGACTACACAAGACAATAGAGGCCCAGGCTGAGATCTTCCTCCACCTCTCCTATATCTCCCCCTCCTGCAGAGAGAATTCCTGAGGAGAGGAAAGCTCCTGCAAGATGTGACAACCTCCCCCACCAGTTGAAGAGTCCCCCAGGTGGCTCGATGCACTGGCGGCGCCCTGCGCCAGGACTGGGCCCCCATATACCCACCCGCCCACAACCCCAGCAACACACCAACCAGGACCCGAGCCCCCGAGGCCCGGCCAGGGCCCCAGCCCAGAGACGGAGCGCCCCCAGAACCTCACGCCCGTCCCGGACCCACCCAGGGGCAGCCAGGCTACCAGGTCAGTAACCCACGTCCGTCAGCACAGACCCTCCCCTAGCCCCGCTGCACGCAGCCACGAGGAAACCGTCACCTAAGAGCCAACAGAGCCCTTAATTGGCCATGACCGCTACCCCGGGTTGAGCCCCCCAAGGAAGATGCTCCTGGGGAACCCCCCGACGCCCTAAGCCTGTCCCTACCCCCACACCAATCACAACAGTGAAGGTGGGACCAAACTATGACCCCCCACCCCCACTAGGTGATGGAGCTGATGAAAGGAGCCCAGAGCAATTGATCTGATGTGGTGGCAGAGGCTGTATCAAGACTAATGTAATCTAATAGATAATTTCTATACTGGTTAGAATTAAGATTATTTTTATTTTTCCAGTTCATGAGGACTGTTTTCTTGGCTATGCATAGGGCAGTGAAAACCATGTGGGCTATATTCTTTTCTGAAGTGACATTATCTAAGCTGCCCAACAAACACACTAAAGGAGAATTTGGAATGTTACATTTCAGACACTTCGATAAGTCTTCACATAACTCACGCCAAAACTTCTGAACTGGTGGACAGAACCAAAGAGCGTGGATATAATTGTCTGGTGAATTGGTTTGGCAGTGTGAGGAGTTGTTGGTAGACGTAAAGCCCATCTTGAACATCCGATGACCTGTATAGTGCACTCTATGTAGTATTCTGTATTGAATTAATTGAAGACTGGGTTTTCTAATTAGATGAAAGGTTTTTAAGCAAATCTGAGACCAGAAGTTTTGGTCTAAGTTAACTGATAAATCCGCTTCCCATTTTGCAATAGGAAGTGATATTGATTCATCTATTTTAGAAAGCATTCTGTATATTTTGGATAGTAATTTGGGGGTTTTAAGAGTAAGAAATTGAACCACACTTGGTGGTGTTTGTAGTTCAACTTGACCCGGTTTAAATTTCTTTTTTACTATGGATTTAATTTGTTGATATTCTAAAAATCTTTTCTTGTTGATCCCATATTGTGTAACTAGTCTGTCAAATGAAATAAATTCTGTTCCTTCTAGTATATGTTCTAAATATTTGATTCCTTTACCACTCCAATCTGAAAAGTTTATCATATTATTGTTTTGTAATATGTCAGGGTTGTTCCAGATAGGTGTACGTTTGCATGGGATTAATGAAGACTCTGTCAACTTCAGAAACTCCCACCATGCTGTCAGAGAGGAGCTAATGTTGACGCTTTTGAAGCATTCATGTCGTTGAATGTTTGAGCTGATAAATGGTAGATCTGAAATCTCTAGATTATTGCAAAGTGCTTGTTCTACATCTAGCCAAGGTTCATCTAAGAGGGTATGTTTTAGCCATCCTGAGATAAATTGGAGCCTGTTGGCTAAGAAGTAGTGCTGAAAGTTAGGTAGTTCTAATCCTCCTTTATCCTTGGTCTTTTGTAGTGTTTTTAAGCTTATACGTGGGGGCTTATTTTTCCAAAGGAATTTGGACATATATGAATCTAGAGATCTGAACCAATCTTGTGGCGGTTTAGTTGGGATCATTGAGAATAAATAATTTATTTTTGGTAAGACCATCATTTTTATAGCGGCAACCCTTCCCATGAGTGATATGGGTAGACATTTCCACCTAGCCAGATCGCCTTCTACTTTCTTTAAAAGTGGGATATAGTTTAATTTAGTTAGATCTGCAAGCTTGGGAGAAACATTAATACCTAAATATTTTATATTTCCCGATTGCAGTGGAGTAGAAGAGGAATTATGGAAGGAGCAATTAATCGGAAGGACTGTAGATTTTGACCAGTTAATTGAGTAATCTGATATTCTTGCAAAAGAGTTTATCAATTCAATCACCCCAGAGATATTGGTTTGTGAATTTTGGAGAAAGAGTAGCACATCATCCGCATAAAGGCTGATTTTATGTTCCACGTTCTTGCATTTTATGCCCTTAATTACTGAATTCTGTCTAATTGCTGCTGCTAGTGGTTCAATAAAAATTGCAAACAGTGAAGGGGAGAGTGGGCATCCCTGCCTGGTGCCCCTCAGGAGACAGAAGCTGGAGGATGTCTGGTCATTTGTTCTGACACAAGCTGTTGGGGAATTATATAATATTTTTAACCAGCTGATGAAAGAAGATCCAAAACCAAATTTGTGTAAAGTTTCAAATAGAAGTTTCCAGTTAACTCTGTCAAACGCTTTTTCTGCATCTAAAGAAAATATTGTAGTTTCAAGGTTTTTACTGTATGAGTAGTCTATCAAATTAAGTAATCTACGTGTATTTGTTGATGAGTGCCTACCTTTTATGAAACCAGTTTGGTCAGGATGAATTAAGAGGGGGTTATTTTTTCTAGTCTCTTCGAGAGAGCTTTGCAGATTATTTTAAGGTCTACATTTATAAGGGATATTGGACGATAGCTTGAGGGATATACAGGGTCTTTGCCTGGTTTTAGCAGGAGATTAATGTTTGTAGAATTCATATTTGATGGGAGTCTGCCATTTTCTTTGATTTCCAACAGCGTTCTGTAAAAAATTGGGGCTAAAATCGTCCAGAATTCTTTGTAGAATTCTGCAGGAAAGCCGTCTGGACCTGGAGCCTTATTATTGGGCATACTTATCAGGGCTTCCTGGAGTTCACCTGGTGTCAGTGGCGAATCCAATGCCATTGCTTGAGAGTCTAATAATTTTGGGAGAGTTATGTTGTCTAAAAACTGATCAATTTCCTTTTTAGATGGTGTTACGGTCGCTGACCTCTAGTGGCTCTCCCTCGGGGAGAGGGGTTTTTTTTCCTTTTCTTGTGTTGCAGGTGTGCCTCATGAGCCACAGCTGAGGGGTGTTTCAGCTCGTCAGCCACAGCATATAGTCTGCCATCCTAAACTGCCACACCCCTGCCATTTTCCCCCATTTTGCCAGAGCTGCGAGCCATAGTGTTTTGGGCAGCAGGCCTTAGTGTGTGTGTGTGAGAGAGAACTTAAACTCTGTGAAACCTTGATTTTCTTTCTTTTATTGTAAGCAAAGGTGTGCCCTTGCTGTGTTAATTAGGTCATTGTTGTGGAAGCAGGTAGGAGTTCTCTGCCATTTTTGTTTTAACTGTTTTCTCCTGTTTTGGTTAGACAGGGAGCTCAGTCATTGTATTTTGTTTTGGTTAGAGAATTCTTGGTTTGATTTTTAGCTAAAGGGGGGTGTTTTGTTTGTTGCTTTGGCCTTGGAGACCCCGACGAGAAGAGCTTCCCTGTGTTTTTTTTTACTGTTGTAGTTTTGGGTAATAAATCGTGTTTAATGACAGTTATCTTCCAGTAGTTCATGTTTTCTTTTTCTCTTTGTGTTACCCCCCACCCCGGTCAACACTTCGTTTTTAAGTGGGGCGTAACATAAGTGGGGGCTCGTCCGGGATCAATTTTGGATATGGCACAGTTTAGCCTGGGTGATTTTATGGCTAAGCCTGCGTTGGACCAGCTTGATGCATGTAGGAAGGAGGATTTATGTGCTGTTGCGGCACATTACGAAATCCCTGTGGCCAGGTCCATGAAGAAGAGCGAATTGAAGTCTCTTTTTGTCAGTGGGTTGGTTGGGAAGGGTGTGTTCCCTTTAGACGTGGACTCGGGGGATGCCGCGTCAGTCCTCGAAACCTCTGATCAGCCTGACGTTTGTGCTGAGGAGGGGATGGGGACACCCACTGTGGTCAAACCAAGTGGGGGAAAGCCACCAGCCTCTCTTCCACGGTTTGAGCCCTTCTCCGTCGAATCCAGTAATCCTGGTGTTAGTGCACGCTTAAAGGTACGTTTGGCTCGTCTTGAACTTGAAGCCAAGGAAAGGGAACGTAAGGATGAGCTTGAGTTCAAGCTAAAGTGTCGGCAGCTAGAAGCTGAGACATCTATTAGGTTGCGTCAGCTGGAGTTGCAAGCTAGCAAATTGTCTCCCGAGCCTTCTGCTCCACCTTCAGTGAAGGATGAAGATAACATTAGTAATCCCTCAGATAATTCTCCCCCTGCTCCTGCACCTCCGACATTTAATGTAGGCAAAAATATTGCCCTGGTTCCACCATTCAGGGAGACGGAAGTGGAGGCCTATTTCAATGCGTTTGAGCGCATTGCCGTGGCTTTACATTGGCCCAAGGAGGTTTGGTCCCTTTTGCTTCAGTGCAAACTAAGTGGTAAAGCACAGGAAGTATGCGCAGCTCTCACTATTGAGGACAGTCTTGTGTACGACAATGTCAAAAGTGCTATACTCAGAGCTTATGAGTTGGTACCTGAAGCTTACAGGCAGCGTTTCAGGACCCTGAGGAAATCCACTGCTCAAACATTCCTTGAGTTTGCAAGGGAAAAAGGGATACTATTTGATAGGTGGTGTCAAGCAAGCAAAGTTTCAGAGTTCAACGCACTGCGTGAACTGGTATTGTTGGAGGAATTCAAAAACTGTGTTCCTGAGCGTACAGTGCTGTACCTGAATGAACAAAAAGTTGCCACTTTGCAAGAGGCAGCTGTCCTGGCAGAAGAATTTGCTTTGACGCACAAAAGCGTGTTCGTGGGAAAATCTCAACCACCCTATCATGAACAGATGAAAAAAGACACAAAGCCGCACCCTCAACAACCTAGGGGTTACTCGGGTTCCAAGTCTTACTCGGGTTCCAAGTCTGATAGACAATGTTTTTACTGTCACAAAGTGGGGCATATAGTTTCTGAGTGTTTGGCTCTTAAACATAAACAGGTGCCCCAGCAATCAAAACAAGCGAAAGGGGTCGGCCTGGTCAAGGCGCTAAACTGCCCCTCTCATGTGACCACGAGTGAACCTGATAAGTGTTTTAAACCCTTCATTTTTGATGGTTTTGTCTCCTTAACAGGGTTTCCTGGGGATCAGAAGCCCGTGAGAATACTGAGGGATACAGGTGGCTCACAATCATTTCTATTGGCCGACGTTTTGCCAGTCAGTGATGAGTCATCTTGTAATGCGAGTACAATAGTGCAAGGCATTGGGATGGCCTATATACCTGCACCATTACATTGTGTTCATGTGCAGTCGAAGTTAGCCTCTGGTTTTTTCAAGGTTGTGGTGAGAAACTCATTTCCTGTTCAGGGTGTTGAGTTTATAATGGGAAATGATATTGCTGGGGACAAGGTACTCCCTGTTCCTGAAGTGGTGGATAAACCCAGCTGTATCCCAGAAGAGGATGAGCTGTTGAAATCCCACCCTGATGTGTTTTCTGTCAGTGTGCTTACCAGGTCGCAAGCTCGTAAGCTGGAGGAAGTGAACCTGAGTGAGACTGTTCTTGGACCTGTTCTAACTGGGGATAGAGAGCCGGCTGCTAGCCCCTCTAAACCAGCACTCGACGAACAGGGTCTGACTACTCTGTCTGAGGTACTTCCTTTGCCAATCTCACGTGAGTGTTTGAGCCATGCTCAGGGAAAGGATGAGTCACTCGCTAAGTGTTTTAAGGAGGTAAGCGAGGTAACAAACAATATAAAGGCACACAGGTTTTATCTTGAGGATGGGTTACTCCTAAGGAAATGGGTCTCAAGACCTGCATTACAGCAGGAAGGAGGTGATGAGGGTTGGGGGGTGGTACGCCAAATAGTCGTTCCTAGGGATTACCGGGTTGGCATATTGCAGCTTGCGCATGAACACCCATGGTCAGGTCATTTAGGAATCACTAAAACCTATGACCGCGTTCTTCAGCACTTTTTCTGGCCAGGTCTGAAGACAGATGTTGCCAAGTTCTGTAAAACATGCCAGGTTTGCCAAATTGTGGGTAAACCTAATCAGACGGTGCCACCTGCTCCTCTTAAACCCATCCCAGTAGTTGGGGAGCCTTTTGAGCGTGTTTTAGTGGACTGTGTGGGTCCTCTACCCAGAACAAAAGCGGGCAATCAGTTCCTCTTGACAATCATGTGTGCCACAACCCGTTTTCCTGAAGCCATACCACTTCGAAAAATCACCGCTCCCACTGTAATTAAGGCTCTACTTAAATTCTTTTCAACATTTGGTCTGCCTAGAGTTGTTCAAACCGACCAAGGCAGCAATTTTCAGTCAAAACTGTTCAAGCAGACTTTACAATCACTTGGTATCAAACACATCCCTTCCAGCCCTTACCATCCCCAGTCACAAGGTGCACTAGAAAGATGGCACCAGACCATAAAGTTGATGATGCGAAAGTATTGTCTGGTGACTGACAAGAACTGGGATGAGGGACTGCCATTTCTACTGTTTGCAGCTCATGAAGCAAAACAGGAGTCCCTTGGTTTCAGCCCTGCTGAACTAGTTTTTGGGCATAGTGTGAGAGGGCCACTAAAAGCTCTAAAAGAACAATTTTTATCTGATGTGCAGCCGCAATCGAATGTGCTTGAGTTTGTCACGCAGTGTCGGGAACGTTTGTACCATGCTTGTGCAATGGCTAAAAAGTCTCTGTCAGCAGCCCAAGGGAAAATGAAGGGGCAGTATGACAGGAAGGCAGTGCAGCGTTCTTTTAAACCTGGTGATCAGGTACTCATGTTGGTGCCCACATCTGGTCCATCTCTGTCAGCCCAATTTGCGGGACCATATGTGGTAGAGAGCAAAGTCAATGACACAGACTACATTGTTCGCACTCCGGATAGAAGGCGCAAAACCCGGCTCTGCCATATAAATATGCTGAAACTGTTTCACTCTAGGGAGGACGATGGCGAGGGCTCCATCTCACTCATTTCTGTGCCCATAAACCATGATGATGGTTTGGTGAAGGGTAGTGAAGGTCAGCAGAGCGGTAGGCTCGCAAACTCAGAGGTTCTTGGTGCCTTGGACACGTACCTCTCCTATCTTCCTCATGACGAGAAGGAGGACGTGAAAAATCTGATCCAAGTGCACCCTAGTCTGTTTGGGGATGTACCGTCTAAAACCCCGGTGTTACAGCACGACATTGACGTGGGTGATGTGCGCCCTATTAAGCAACACGCATACCGGTGCCCCCCACTCAAGAGGGAATTAATGAAAAAAGAGGTACAGTACCTGCTCGAAAATGGTTTGGCGATACCTAGCCATAGCTCTTGGAGCTCTCCATGTCTGCTGACACCAAAGTCAGATGGTTCTCCTCGTTTTTGCACTGATTTTAGGAGGGTAAATGCAGTCACAGTCCCTGACTCATACCCGTTGCCTCGTATGGAAGACTGCATAGACAGTATTGGAGCTGCCACCTACATAACAAAGCTAGATCTGTTAAAAGGGTACTGGCAGGTTCCTCTAACTAGCAGAGCCTCTGATATTTCAGCATTTGTTACTCCAGACCACTTCTTGCAGTACACAGTGATGGCGTTTGGCATGCGGAATGCACCAGCCACCTTCCAACGACTTATGAACTTTGTGTTAGCGGACATTAACAATTGTAATGTGTATCTGGATGACATTGTGGTGTATTCTTCTTGCTGGACTGATCATGTGAGTACTCTGAGGGATGTTTTTGCTCGTTTAACCCAGGCTTCCCTAACTCTGAACCTGGCAAAGTGTGAATTTGCCAAGGCGGTAGTAACGTACCTCGGAAAACAAGTAGGACACGGCCAGGTGCGTCCTGTGAATGCAAAAGTGGAGGCCGTACTGAGCTACCCGGTGCCCACCACAAGACGGGAGCTCAGGCGCTTCTTGGGTCTAGTGGGCTACTACAGATGTTTCTGCCGGAACTTTTCGACAGTAGTGGCTCCCCTGACTCATCTGTGCAGTCCAAAGGAACCCTTCGTATGGACTGCTGAGTGTCAACATGCATTTGACTGTGCCAAGTCTCTCCTTTGCAGTGCCCCTGTACTGGCTGCTCCGGACTTCAGCAAGGCCTTCAAGCTGGAAGTGGACGCAAGCGCTACGGGCGCTGGGGCAGTACTGCTACAGGATGGAGTTGATGGCATTAGTCACCCGGTTTCCTACTTCTCAGCTAAGTTCAAGCCTCACCAACTCAATTATTCCACCATTGAGAAGGAAACCCTGGCCATGTTGCTTGCTCTGCAGCATTTCGACGTGTACGTGGGGTCAACCACTACTCCTGTTATGGTTTATACTGACCATAACCCTCTAGTATTCCTAAAACACATGTACAATCACAACCAAAGACTGATGAGATGGGCGTTGCTTGCTCAGGAGTACAACATAGACATCCGACACCAGAGAGGTATGGACAACGTGGTGGCTGATGCACTGTCCAGGACCCAGTGTTAACCTCAATAACGGACTTGGTGACAGTTGTTAATTGTGTGTCTGCTTCACTGTATGTGATATTTTATGTGGGGGGGTGTTACGGTCGCTGACCTCTAGTGGCTCTCCCTCGGGGAGAGGGTTTTTTTTTCCTTTTCTTGTGTTGCAGGTGTGCCTCATGAGCCACAGCTGAGGGGTGTTTCAGCTCGTCAGCCACAGCATATAGTCTGCCATCCTAAACTGCCACACCCCTGCCATTTTCCCCCATTTTGCCAGAGCTGCGAGCCATAGTGTTTTGGGCAGCAGGCCTTAGTGTGTGTGTGTGAGAGAGAACTTAAACTCTGTGAAACCTTGATTTTCTTTCTTTTATTGTAAGCAAAGGTGTGCCCTTGCTGTGTTAATTAGGTCATTGTTGTGGAAGCAGGTAGGGGTTCTCTGCCATTTTTGTTTTAACTGTTTTCTCCTGTTTTGGTTAGACAGGGAGCTCAGTCATTGTATCTTGTTTTGGTTAGAGAATTCTTGGTTTGATTTTTAGCTAAAGGGGGGTGTTTTGTTTGTTGCTTTGGCCTTGGAGACCCCGACGAGAAGAGCTTCCCTGTGTTTTTTTTTACTGTTGTAGTTTTGGGTAATAAATCGTGTTTAATGACAGTTATCTTCCAGTAGTTCATGTTTTCTTTTTCTCTTTGTGTTACCCCCCACCCCGGTCAACACTTCGTTTTTAAGTGGGGCGTAACAGATGGGTTTATTTGTGGTGAATACAACGTTTTATAGAAATCCCTGAAGATGTTGTTTATATGTTTCGGGTCATATACTGTGTTCACAGATGAGTCTTGAACAGCACATACAGTTGTTTTTTCTTTGTTTATTTTTAGCTGGTTTGCTAGAAATTGACCGGATTTATTACCATGTTCATAATTTTGTAAGCGTAGTCTTTGTACTAAGAATTTTGTTTTTTTATCAATTATCTCATTTAATTCTAGTTTTGTTTTGCGTATTTTGTTCAATGTTTCCTGATCTTGGTCGGACGCACAGGCTTCTTCTAGTGATTTGATGGTTTTTTCTAATTCCTGAATATTTTTGTTTTCTTTTTTCTTTTTATGTGATGAGAAAGAAATTATTTTACCTCTCATCACAGCTTTCCCTGCTTCCCATAGAACAGAAGCTAATGTTCCGGGAGTGTCATTAAAGTCTAAATATGAAGTCCACTCTTTTTTAAAATATTTAATAAAGTCTTCATCTTTAAGCAGTGATGTATTAAATCTCCAGTTTTTACTAGGCGTAGTATTATTCTTGTGCATTAGTGTTAAAGATACAGGAGCATGATCGCTGACAGCTATAGGGTGAATCTCAGTGTCTGAAATGTCCCTCAGCAGTGAGCTGCTGACCAAAAAATAATCCAGACATCGTAGGAGTGATGGACATGTGAGAAAAAAGTATATTCCTTACTGGTGGGGTGAAGGGAGCGCCATGCATCGCAAAGACCAAAGTCGCTCATATACTGTTTGATTATATTTATGGACTGCCAATTACGCTGAGTTCCTGCTGTATTGAGCCTATCCATTTCTTCATTTAGTCCAAGGTTGAGGTCGCCTCCAAGAACAAGTGTGCCATCTAAGTGTTCAGAGAGTGCACTGAAAAAACCGTGAAAGAATGAGGGATCATCAACATTTGGACCATATACACTTACAATACATAGCTTTTTATCAAGTATAGATAGTTTAATGATTAAGAATCTGCCCTCTGGATCTATAACTGTATCGAGTACTGTGAAATTAATTTTTTTATGGATTAAAATTGCTACTCCCCTTTGTCTAGAATTATAACAAGCTGAGAACACATTAGGAAACTCAGGTGTTTTAAGTTCATTCGAACCTCTAAGAGGTCTGTGGGTCTCTTGTAAAAGGACAACATCTGCCTGTAGTTTTTTGAGTTGGTTAAATATTTTTAACCTCTTTTTTCTGGAGCCAGCTCCATTTACATTCCATGTAACGAATCTTAGTGCACCCATAGATCTCTGTGTATAACTAGGGGTGTGCGCTGTGTGTGTCGCTTAGACAGGTGGAGAGAATACATCACTTGTTCGTAAATAAAAAGAGGGGGAGAGAGAAAAAATGTGTGGTGAGATGCTCCCTGAGTCTGACTATGTGTGTGCATATTTACTAATATGAGTACGCTTGGTTTAAGTGTGTGTATCCTATACGACTGTGTGCGCTGTCTGATGTAAATGTGCTGCCGTTGAGCGCATGGCTGTACGTGATCGTGCTGTGCGTATGTGTCCAAATAAAGAATAGAATAGAATAGAATAGAATAGAATAGAATAATCCTTTAATTGTCCCACAAGGGGAAGTTTGGTTGTATCAGCAGCAAAAACACACATATACAAACAGAACAGGACACAGAACAGAAGCACAATTTTTACATATTTACATCATGGACAATAGTTACCAGAGTAGAGTACTGTACAGTTATTTAAATTAGCGTACACATAGTGTGCAAACGGAGCAGGATACTGAAAGATGTTTAAAAAGTTAAGAATATTTAGAATAATTAGAAAAGTGCAGATTGTTTATTGTACCTGTGCATTAAAAAGTAGACATGTAACTTCCAATAAGTTAGTGTATATATAAGCTGAGAAAAGTAATGTGCAAGTTATAACAGTAGAAGTTGTTACAGCGCTGATGTAGACATCTGTGTTTGTTGGGAGCAGTTCTGATTGTACAGTCTGACAGCTGCAGGGAGGAAGGACCGGCGGAAATGCTCCTTCATGCATCTAGGTTGCAGCAGTCTGTCACTGAAGCAGCTCTGCAGTTCAGCAACATTTACATGCATGGGGTGGGAGACTCTGTCCATCAGAGATGTTATTTTGGCCAGAGTCCTTCTGTCTCCCACCACCTGCACTGGGTCCAGGGTGCATCCCAGAACAGAGCTGGCCTTCCTGGTATAAAGTCCACACTTTTTCCGTCAATTGTTCCGTCTGTCCTGCTCACATCTCCAATGGTTGCACACGTTGTCATTAACGTGGCTTCCACATCAGCCACGCCGCTTTGCTTGCTAAAACACTGCTGTCGGCACATAAGGACGCTGTCATAGCCTGTCAACGACGTTGATTGGCTGCGTATATACGTGAATGTGAATCGCATTATTGGCTGGACTATGGGATAAGGTGGCATTGTTCTAATCCCATACAGGAGCAGCCAGTCACTTACTGACTAACACTGCAAAACAGAATTGTTAAAGTATTAATTTAAAAGGATGTTGTTTGTGGATGAGTGTGGAAGCAGGTGATCGAAGCAGTGAAAGAAAGAAAAAAGAAAGAAAGAAACCAAGGACAAGGGTGAGCAGCATAAAAACAAGAGGGGGAAAAAAGAGAACAAAAAACGAGAAGAAAAAAAAAAAATCCGGAAACATTCCGATCAAACCATTGACGGAGAGTGACGGTGTTAATTCTGCTATGAAATCACACCTAAGATGTGATTTGATACTAGTAAGTTAAACAGATGTTAATGCAAGTTAGTGTGAGTGGGTGGGGAAAGGGTGTAGCGGATTCTTATCTGGTGTGAAGTTAATACAGCCACGGAGTGATGTCGGGGTCACGGTGGAGCTGTCCGTCCACGTAGAGCCGGTCCACAGCAATGACAGCGCGGGAGCCCTTCTGGATAAAGCTGCGTCGGATTGGGAAGAGGACCCTGCGTCGTTCCAGGATCTCTTTGGGGAACTGGTCGTTCACGCTGAAGTCCGTTCCTTTTAATTCCGTGCCGCGGCTTTTCACCTGTTCCTTTTGTTTGTAGTGGCCGAATTTGGCCACGATAGGACGTGGTCTCCCGGCCGCAGCCCGAATGGGGCCGAGGCGATGCACCCTATCAAAGACGATGTTCTTCACCGTGTCCTCGGGCAGCTTCAGGTGGGTTTTGATGAAGCTTTTTACCGTGGTCTCCGCGTCCTCTCCAGCGGCTTCTGGAATACCAGAAAATACCAGATTATCACGCATGCTACGAGCTTGTAGATCTATAACTGTTTCTTTTATTTTTTTATTTTCTCTATTTAGCTGAGTAACATTGTCTGTGAGACATTTCACCGACTCCCTTAGCGTGGCACTTTCAGCAGCGAGCGTTTCCACCTGCTGCTGGCTGAACTCCAGGGACTCTCGCAAGGATTTAAATTCCCGGTGAAGAATCTCCACCAAGGACAGCCTTGCATCGAAACTGGACAGTCGTTGGTCGATTGACTCCAGTATGTCGACAATATCTTTGCCGGCTGGCGATGTTGTGCCGGGGGAATCTGCCGGGCGAAGTCTTTTCGACGACGGCGTCTCAGGTTTGGCCGGGGAAGCTGCACTCTGAGCCTTCTTCATCACGAGATCCTGGAAGTACAGATCAATGTAATCTTGGAGAGCCTCTAAACTCTCCCTGTTGTTCTCCAGGGTGTTGGAGATGATTTAGACAAATGTTGTTAGTTATAAGACAATTGATAAGTGTATTTGGTTATACTGAAGCTTAAAGGAATTTATTCAAATCTAAACTACCATTCGCTTTAATTTTCCGCCAAAGTCTCTGGCGTCTGACGTCAGTTACAGCATGAGTCGCTTACCTTGTCCGTCACTTCCGTCACTTACCTCTCCACTTTCTTTCAGCAGCCCTTCTTTCAGCAGCAGTGACACTAACTTACCTGATGGACCTGCCTGTGATGGGCCAGTGAAAGAAGACAACTCAAATGATAATCAAGCAAACTCAAGTCAGTCAAATACTGACAGTGAAGCCGCAGCGACTATAAGGCGGCTCAGAGAGAACAGAACAACTACAATATAGTCAGTTGGGAAATCCCCTCGTTTCCATTGCCCAGTCCCTGTTTCAAGGTCTAAGCCTGGCTGTTTACCAGTGCCTTGACAGAACAAGATTCTGTGGTCATCCCCAGGAATGCTGGTTCCCCTGTCATTACCGTTTAGCTATCCCATGCAAAGGGACTTGCATGATTCTAAGGGGGGATAGTGTAACCCAGTGTTAAAAACGGGATTAAAAGCATAAATATTAATACTCTTTTGATTAAAATACTAATTTCATAATGGTAATAAATACTGATAAAAAGCATGTAAACATAAATTTAACTAATATGTACGTATGTATATGTAATATATAAATGGTGTGGGGGCAGGACTTAGTCCTGTGGAGTGTCTTTGTTAGATCCACTGAGCGACCAATCATTGGCTGGTCTGTGTGCGCTGCTCAGACACCTGTGTGTGCCTTCGTGTGCCAGTCAGATACGCCAGAGACACAGACGGTGAAAGATCCGTTTACCCGTGCGGCGAAGAAGCTAGCTGGATAGTGAAAGTCCTTTTTTCGGCGAGAATAATAAGAGTGATACCGTATTCTAGAGGCCGCGAGCCAGCGTGAGCACTGTGAAGCCCCGTGTAGCATTTGTTGCTTCACATGGTAAGTCCCAGGCAGTACATGTGTGCTAGCATAGCATGCTACTTGCCGCTAGCTCCGATGCTAACTTCCGCTAGCCATTTTGCAATGAAAGTGCCCTTTCCGAGGCTAAAGCAATTAGCACTGAGTCTGCTGCACTTTATACGAAATGTTCTTTAAAGGTTCATGTCACATTACTGTGGTATTGATGTATAATGTATGGTTTTGTGCGAAGTTGTTATGTTAGCACATGTTCACTTTTCTCATGGTGCTAATTATAGTTCTGCAACATGAAAGCAACGTGAAATTAACTGAATTCACCTGCACTTTACTTAGTTGAAACTTGATAAGTCTCAAGCCAATGTGTATTTTAATGCACTGCTGAGCTATTTTGTATTATTTTAAATGTGTGTTTCCTATGCACCTTTTCCCTTTGAAATTAGAATAATTTGTTGTACAACATAGAATATTTTGAAAGAAATTTAGAAACACTACAAGCAACTAGTAGTAATAATAAGTTACAGACATGATAGCTTAAATGTTGAACTACTGTGTTCTGGCCTGGTCCGCAGGTCAGGTTTTTTTCCTTTGCTTATTTGGATTGGATTGGTTTTGAGGACCTGAGAAGAATCGAGGATCCCTTTTCCAGTACTGGATGGCGAGCCCAGCCCAAAGAGCCGGATGAACTGGTAGATTGTAACCCGACTGGTTACAAACACACTGAGTGACTATTGAACATTGACAGACTGAAATTGACTTTAAAAAAAGGACACAAAAGACAATATATCCTTGGTTCGACCATTTGTGGGGTTTATTTTATTTTATTTTGTTTTTAAGAAGCGTGCTCTACCTTTGTTAAATGTGCACAACCTGCTAAACTTTAATAATTGTCAATAAATGCAATTGTGTTTTCTACACCTACTGCGTACAAGTCCTCTGTTGTCACACACCCTTGGCTCCTACGAATCTAGAACCTGTCTGATCTGGCCCATATTTCCCTTCTGTCCTCGTACTGTGGTTAAAGGTAACTACACTGCCCATACTACATGCAAAGAAGGCAAGAAGTAGCACTAACAGGTCTTACATGCCCATTACTAGTATTGCACCACCAGTGTTACAATCACATAAACTATGTTCATTATAATTTGCTGAGACTCTCTAACCTAACCAGTGACGCCATGGAAGGGTTCGCAGAAGAATTGGGTCCGACCTCTTTGATGGGAGTGCAAAATCGAATGGCCCTTGACATGTTGTTGGCGGAGAAGGGGGGCGTATGTGCAATGTTTGGAGACATGTGCTGCACCTTCATCCCCAATAACACTGCTCCAGATGGATCAGTAACTCGAGCCCTGGAGGGCCTTAAAACTCTGTCTAAAACCATGCATGAGCACTCAGGAATTGACAACCCGCTGGAGAGTTGGATGGCATCCGTGTTTGGACAATGGAAAGGTTTGGCTATATCTGCAATGCTCGCAACATTCTTAGGGTTACTGGTCACCTGTGGTTGTTGTCTCATTCCTTGTGCCAGAGGATTGTTGGTAAAGGTAATAACGAGGGCAGTGGACCCCGGAGCGGTGGTTCCGGTGTTTCAGTGTCCACTGATAACCTCTGTAGTAACTGAGGGGGCTGAGGAGTGACACAACACCAGGTGTGGTGAGCTTCCAAAAGAAAGCTCAAGAGAGGGAATGTGGAGATACAGAAATTATTTTATTGCTACAATATAACCTGCATTATTAACAGTGCCGTCATAATATACCTTACAGCACTGATATTGTATTAAAGATGTTTGCCACCATATTAACCTTTATTACAGTGCAGCCATAATCATTTTATACACACATTGCATTTTTGTGCTCATTCAGAGTTGATGTTCAGTCTATTAAAGGTTTTAAGCTTTGTGAAGCGCTATGTCTTCACAATCTATTGTGTAAGTGACTGGAGCATAGAAGGACTGCATACACGCTTGAAATTCATTTAGCTTCTAACTGCATTTTAGTTTACTTGGCAACAGATGACAGAGGACCAGTCAAGAGAAGTACCAGCCCCAAGAACCTTCTGGGCTTCAAACTTATTGCCTTACATGGAAGGTGTTAACTAAAGAGGAACTGTCTGTAAATTTAAAGATGTACCATTTACTGTAATCAACGTCTTTGATCTGTAATTGACTCCATGAAGGGGGCGTTATCCCTGTTGCTTTAAAAGTATTCTCAAATGTATTTTTATCAGAAAACGTGTGCTAATGTGATGTTGCCATACTTCTTCTCCTGTGTGTGTTTTAATAAACTCATCGTTTGATTGCACTCTTCTGGGCATCCGTTGGTTTGTTTCATTGCTCAACATTGCTTGGTTTCGCGACACAAACTAAGTCACAACCATTAAATACCTAAGCAGCCTGTGCCAGGGATCTGTGTTTGCTGATACCTGGCACCGTGCACTGAAGTTTTACACCAAACAAACTAAGTCAAAACTATTAAACACCTACGCAGTGTGTGCCAGGGATCTGTGTCAGCCGATCCCTGGGACTGTGCACTAAACTTTCTGATCACATAAACTAAGCCAAAACCATTAAATACCTAACCAGTCTGCACCAGGGTTCTGTGTCAGCTGATCCCTGGGACAGTGCACTAAACTTCATGAACAAATAAACTGAGAGAAAAACATTAAATACCTAACCAGCCTGCGCCAGACATCTGTGTCAGCTGCTCCACGCGACCGAGCACTTAAGGTTTACATCAAATAAAGTAAGACAAAAATATTAAATACCTAACCAGCCTGTTCATGGGATCTGTGTCAGCTGATCCCTGCGACCACGCACTTAAAGTTTATATCAAAAAAATTAAACCAAAACCATTAAATACTTAACCAGCCTGCACCAGACATCTGTGTCAGCTGATCCCTTGGACCATACACTAAACTTTCTGATCAAATAAACTAAGTCTAAACCATTAAATACCTAGCCTGCCTTTGGCAGGGATCTGTGTGAGCTGATCCCTGGGACCGTGCACTGAAGTTTTACATCAAATAAACAAAGTTTAAACCATTAAACACCTAACCAACCTGTGCCAGGGATCTGTGTCAGCTGATCCCTGGGACGGTGCACTGAAGTTTTAGATCAAGAAAACTAAACCAAAACCATTAAGTACCTAACCAACTTGTGCCAGGGATCTGTGTCAGCTGATCCCTGGGACCATGCACTGAAGTTTTAAATCAAATAAACTGATCCAAAACCATTAAATACCTAACCAGCCTGCACCAGACATCTGTGTCAGCTGATCTTAGGCACCATGCACTAAACTTTCTGATCAAATAAACTAACCCAAAACCATTAAATACCTAACCTGCCTGTGCCAGGGATCTGTGTCAACTGATCCCTGGGACAGCGCACTGAAGTTTTACATCAAATAAAGTGAACCAAAACCATTAAATACCTACGCAGCCTGTTCATCGGATCTGTGTCAGCTGATCCCTGGGACCGAGCAGTGAAGTTTTATATCAAATGAACTAAACCAAACCCATTAAATACCTAACCAGCCTGTTCATGGGATCTGTGTTAGCTGATCCCTGGGACCGTGCACTGAAGCTTTACATGAAATAAACTCAACCAAAACCATTAAATACCTAACCATCCTGTTCATGGGATCTGTGTCAGCTGATCCGTGGGACAATGCACTGAAGTTTGACATCAAATAAAGTTAACCAAAACCATTAAATACCTACGCAGCCTGTTCATGGGATCTGTGTCAGCTGATCCATGGGACTATGCACTGAATTTTTACATCTAATAAACTAAGCCAAACCATTAAATACCTAAGCAGCCTTTGCCAGGGATCTGTGCCAGCTTATCCGTGGGACTATGCACTGAAGTTTTACATCTAATAAACTAAGCCAAACCATTAAATACCTAAGCAGCCTTTGCCAGGGATCTGTGCCAGCTTATCCGTGGGACTATGCACTGAAGTTTGACATCAAATAAAGTAAACCAAAACCATTAAATACCTACGCAGCCTGTTCATGGGATCTGTGTCACCTGATCCATTGTACTATGCACTGATTTTTTACATCTAATAAACTAAGACAAAACCATTAAATACCTAACCAGCCTGTGCCAGGGATCTGTGTCAGCTGATCCCTGGGACAGTGCACTAAACCTTTTGATTACATAAACTAAGACAAAAACAATATATACCTAACCAGCCTCTGCCAGGGATCTGTGTCAGCTGATCTGTGGGACTAGGCACTGAAGTTTTACATCAAATAAACTAAACCAAAACCATTAAATACCTAACCAGCCTGTTCTTGGTATCTGTGTCAGCTGATCCAAGGGACCGTGCACTGCAGTTTTACATCAAATAAACTAAATCAAAACCATTAAATACCTATGCAGCCTGTTCATGGGATCTGTGTCAGCTGATCCGTGGGACCATGCACTGAAGTTTTACATGAAATAAACTAAGTCAAAACCATTAAATACCTAACCAGCCTGTTTCAGGGATCTGTGTCAACTGATCCGTGGGACAGTGCACTGAAGTTTTACATCAAATAAACTAAACCAAAACCATTAAGAACTGTTGTGGGATTTCTCTTTAGTGTATTGTCCTTTAATGTATTGTATTGCTTTCATGTTACTTAGTTTAGTATGTCTGGTTCACACCTCATTCACGCTGGGAAACAGACGGTGAGAAACTGGTGAATGTCTCCCAGGATGCGGAAGCTCACACAGGAAGGCTTGACCCCAGAGTGGGGGAGATTCACACAGGTGATAGAGAGTCTGTCTGTTTAGAGCCAAGGTGTGAACTGCAACTGTAAAAGCCTTTTGTTCTGTGACTGTGTATAAAAAGGACCTGAACTGTTCATTGTCAGAGACGACTTTCAGTGCCCCCTGACTGACGTCCCTCTTCATGCATGAGATAGCTGAAATAAAGGTGTTGTTACAACTCATTCCGTCTGCAGGCTTTGGTAATTAAAATTTCCACAACAGTTTGGCGCTGCGAGCAGGGTTATGCAATGTTCTCGCTGAAGGACGGCTCTGGGACGGCTGATCACCCCTAGGTAGCAAAACGCTTCGGTCCTGCCAGCTGTTTAAAGCAACGAGAAAGGCAGAGTCACAGAGCCTGTGCTTCAGCGACCACCGAGATCACCTTGACGAATCGAGGGGAAACTCCTGCAGAACGGTGAGCTGTATCTACCTTTTTAACAAGTCACGAGAGTTTTGTGTCTGGCCGTGTGAGCGTGTTGCAGCTTTCGGAGAGCTCAAGAAGGTGAACGTGTTACGACCTTCCAGGGCAAGAGCTCCGAGGGAGTCTTCGTGTAGAATCACGGAGAGTCTTCGTGTAGAATCACGGAGTGACACCCCTAGCATCTTCTAAAAGATCCTAACTTCTTCAAAGGAGACTGGGGGTGGCGGTGTTCGTTCCTTGGTCCGTAGAAGGCAAGGAACCTCACGGGGGATGCCTCGTGTAGTAATATGGGATCTAAATCCAGTAAGGCAGCCAGCGGAGCCGGATTAGCAGCTCGAGAGGCGGCTGCGGCAAGCGCTCCACGAGGTGGCCAGGGACAAAACTCAATATTTGACTCTATGGTTAAGAAATGGGGAATTGGGTGTATGAAATATGTTGTTAAGTGGCAAAAAGTAAACGGGTTTCCTGAAAACGGATCGCTGAGTGTTAACCAGTTAAAGAAAATAGAGGAACAGTTGCGAGAGGAAGAAGCAAAATTATTGGAAAAAGGAAAAGTTAGGACCGTAGATCTGCGTAGAGTAAGCGATGAGAAGGAATGCTTGAAAATGTGGATAGGGGAAGCAGAAAGAAGAGAAAACAAAGCAGCTCTGAAAGAATTACCTAGAGAAGTGCGTGGAAGGGAGGCTGACGCAGAATCTTCCTCAGCGCCTCTTCCACCTCCGTATAACACAGAGAACAAAACATCATTTCCCTGTTCACGCACTGTTTGTGCTTCCCCAGTACAGGCTGTTTTACAGGGCCTGAAAGCCGATGCGGACCTGGACTCCTTTCCCTCCCTATCCCGCTCTGCACCACGCGCCTCATCGCCAGAGGATGCAAGCTCCAATTCCACTACTGAGGAGCGACAGCCCCACCAGGATGAAGCGGAAATAGTGACACTCAGATCCGACACAGCGCTCAGCCACACGCGGAGCGCGTCGCGAGCTGAAGCCACGAAAACACAGCAACGGAGAGCGGTGAGAGGAAAGAACAGAAGTAAGGACAGCCGCCATGGATATTACGCCCTGCCTTTTGCCACGGATCAGCCTGAATATTCTCTCACTGATGACAAGCGGGACGATACAGACGACGCAGACAGCAGCGAGGAGGTCGAAAAGTTCCAGACCGGGCAGAGAACGCGGAGACAGCGACAGGCGACAGGAGAAAGCCTGCAGCTCCCGATGGTGGAAGTGGCGGGACCCGAGGGACCTATTTTAGTTCACAGACCGTGGACACAGTCAGACATCGCTGACGCCACAAGCCATCTACCTGACCCCCTCATGTCGGGTGCAAAGTTCGGTGAGCACCTCCTAATTTTCTGCCAAGAATATCGTCCCACGGGTCAAGAAATTAGACACGCAGTGGCAGGCAAGCTGAAGCCATGCGACCTGAGGAGAATATCACCTCACTTGCCTGATCCTATGCTGAGGATGCGACACCTGACCTATGAGCATGGAGAAAACCTTGAATATTGTACTGCAGTCACCCACCTGATGGATAAGCTAAAGGAGGTTTTCCCAGATAAAGTGGACATGTCAAAGATTCAGGCTTGCAAGCAAAGAAAGGATGAATCTGTGGACGATTTCATACATCGCATGACAACTGTGTTTGAAGCTAATGGTGGAATACCCAAAGATGACATGACGCGCGCCTCCGCCTCCACATATGAGCATAATCTCTGCGGCCACATTTTCCGGGGACTGAGATCAGATGTGGCAGCCGAGGTAAAGCATTCGTACGTGGGGGGAGAAGATGAGCCGCGGCTAACGGAGCTACGACGCCATGCCCGCCACGCTCAGAGCCACCTGGATAAGAAGAAAAGCAAAAGAGAGGAAAAACAGAATGCCGACCTCCATAATGCCGCCCTAACACTGTATAAAGCCGTGGCAAACCCGCACGGAGGTTTCCACAACAGAGACAGTTGTCGTGACCGAAGTGGGGAGAACAGACGGGACCGAGGACATTATCAACAACAACAGCAGTCAAGACGAGATCGGGACGCCTGTTTTGTCTGTGGGGACTATGGACATTGGCGAGGAACCTGTCCTAACCGTGGCTGTCGTGGAAATAGGCAGCAACAACAACAGAATTACCAAAGGCCGAGCCCACGGTGGGAGCAAGCGGACTGAGACCGGGGGGAAAGGACGCCAGAATACGCTTCAGGCTGTGGTTTGCCCACCTCATCAGAACAGGGAAGTGAAAATCACACACACATACACACACCCATTGATGTAGAAAGTGTTTCACACACACACACACACACACACACACACACACACACACACTTTAATACATCACACTTTGAGCATGAAGAGCAGGTCTCTTTGTCACCAGCTGGTACATATGTACATTTAAATAGCGCGCCTTATAAATCACTGTCCTTGTATAAAATGTTAGTTTGTAACCAGGAAGTAGAATTTCTTGTAGATTCCGGGGCCACCCACTCTGTACTACGTTCAGATTCTCTCTCACCCCAGCCCGTGCTGGGTGAGAAGTTCACTCATTCTGTGTCCGCATCAGGAACCCTACAGAGAGAAAATTTCACCATACCCCTGTGTTGTGTAGACGGACAGGGTAGAAAATTCACACACCAGTTTCTGTGGTCAGACCTGTGCCCTGTCAATTTGCTTGCCAGAGATTTGATGTGCAAACTGAAAATAAGTTTAATCTCCTGCTATAATGGCATCACAACCACGCAATCTGACTATGATTATACGATGGTGAAATATAACCCCGTGACTCCAGCTTTTGCTTACGGGTGGAAGCTGGAGGAGGGGCCGCTTGTTACAGAATTCATACAAGCGACTCGCAACTGCATGCCTCCAGATGTCTGTTTTATGGCTCCTGGAGAGTTGAGTTGCACGTCTCACTTTTCTCTCCATGGCCCTGATGACAGTTATGAGGAAGGATGGTGCAGAACCGAAAATGATTTACTAACTGTGGCATGTATGTTTTGGAGCTCCACATTTGTTGCGCTTGCGATTTCTCTCACTGATAAGCAAAGAAACATGTTTACTATGGATGCATCCGTCCCACATGTTCCCCTGGCAAAAGCTCACAGCGGCCAGTGGGAAGACATGGGAGAATTTATGCACCGGTGCTACCGCGCTTGCGATTGGGAGCCTACAGAGGATCCCACAGTTTTGTTTTCTCGAGAAATGAAAGCCAACAGAAAAACCGTGACATATACAGTCCATTGTGTCCGCTCAGTTGAGCTAGTGAACATAGCTGTCTCACACTGTCTGCTTCAAACGGCACCTCCTCTAAACTCCTCACATCCCCTGCTGACAGAGGTGCCTGACGGCCTGTGGGCCTTATCTAAGTAGGTGTAGATGTAGGCATAATTAAAGATTGTGAGCCTGTTGTAATCACTCCAAAGTCCTCTTTTAGACCATGCCAAAGACAATATCCTCTGAAACAGGAAGCCATAGAGGGAATTACTCCTGTGTTTGAATCCCTGTTAAAGGCCGGAGTAATTATCCCATGCCCCACCTCTCCGGTTCGCACTCCACTATTCCCCGTGAAGAAAATCAGAGGACCAAATGAACCTGTTGAGTGGCGGTTTGTGCAGGACTTACAAGCTGTGAACAAGGCTGTAATCCCCAGAGCCCCCGTGGTTCCGAACCCCCACACCATTTTGTCACAAATACCATCTGATGCTATGTGGTTTACTGTTGCTGACCTGACTAATGCATTCTTCTCTGTTCCAGTTCACCCAGATAGCCAGTTCTGGTTTGCTTTTGAGTTCCAGGGAAAGGCTTACACATTCACTCGGTTGTGTCAAGGCTACTGTGAGTCCCCCACGATTTTGAATGCTGCCTTAAGAGACTCTCTGTCAGACTTGATCCTCTCCGAAGGCACAGTGTTACTGCAATATGTCGATGATCTGCTACTGTGTGCACCCACACAAGAGCAGTGTCTGGCAGATTCTCTCACTTTACTGACACATTTGCATCACAAGGGCCACAAAGGTAGTAAGTCAAAACTGCAGTTTTGTAAAGAGCAAGTCACATTCTTAGGGCATGTGATTTCTTACAACTCTCACCAGATTTCCTCCAAGAGGGTGGAAGCTGTGATGACCATTCCAAAACCCCACACCAAAAAACAGATGATGTCATTCCTAGGAACCACATCATACTGCCGCAATTTCATTCCACACTACTCCTCTGTGGAGGCTCCACTTACTGCGCTCCTTCATGGTGCAAGTCTGTCAGCCAATGATTGCATTTCTTGGACACCAGAGGCTGAAGCTGCCTTCACTTCCTTGAAACAGCTGCTGCAAACGTTTTAGCGCTTCCAGACCCATCCAAACCATATACACAAATGGTGGATGAAAAGAATGGGTTCATGTCTTCTGTTCTTTTACAGCAGCATGGTGATCCACTTCGCCCGGTGGGTTATTACTCTTCCAAGCTTGACCCAGTAGCTGCAGGACTGCCTGGATGCCTACGAGCAGTAGCTGCGTGTGAGAAGGCCGTGCTCGCCTCACGTGACATTGTAGGGTACTCTCCTCTGACAGTGCAGGTACCCCATGCAGTTTCTCTCATTTTGCTGGAGCAGAAAACTTCACACCTTTCTGCAGCTCGCTGGCTCAGGTACTCTTCCATACTGCTTGACATGCCCAACATCACAGTGAAACGATGCACAACACTTAACCCAGCCACTCTTCTCCCCACGCGAGAGGATGGTGAACCACACAGCTGCACTGCTGTATTGGGTGAAACTTGTACACCTCGGATTGACTTGTTAGATGTTCCCATCGAGAACTCTGACATAGTGTTATATGTAGATGGCTCTTCCTCACGTAATTCACGTGGAACTAACCGGGTGGGTTTTGCTGTGTGTTCTGATCATGCCACTCTCGTTTCAGGCTTGTTGCCCAGACACCTCTCAGCACAGACTGCGGAACTTGTGGCGCTCACAGAAGCCTGTAAACTTACGGAGAGTCAGTCAGTCACCATCTACACTGACTCTCGCTACGCGTTCGGTGTGGTGCATGATTTTGGCGCCTTGTGGAGGCACAGAAAGTTCCTGAAATCTGATGGGAAGCCCATCCTCAATGCTAACCAGGTAGCAGCGCTGCTGGATGCCATCCTCCTGCCTGCTCGCATTGCTGTAGTAAAGTGCGCAGCACACACAGGTAAAACTGATTCTGTCTCCCAAGGAAATGCAGCCGCCGATGCAGCAGCCAAAGCAGCAGCCGAAGGAGGCCTACCCTTCCAACTTGTCTTGGCACCACTGTCCACACCTAACCTCGCTGATCTTCCTGCTGCATAGTGTATAGGAATTTCTTTCAACTGATGTACTAATCACATTATTTTATTGTGTTATGCCTTGGTGCCACTGGATTTTAACATGTCTGACACCCATACTGTAAGAGGGAAGTTGGGGGGGAGCAGACCACTCCACAGGAAGAGTCTTTTGTCTCTTCCAGGACTTTGGGAGGTAGCAAGGGAGTGTAAACCTTAAGGTGTGAAAAAGCTGTGTACTGCCTTTTGTTCCTGGAGAAGGTATTTAAACGGAGAGCCATGCTACTCTCGGTGAGACTCTGCTGTCCCTGCCCCGCGGACATGCAAGCCCTCCACAAGCTTGTTTGTATGTCTTTGTGTGTTTGAGTTAAAGAATGTTAGCTACCGCTCACCGCTCATCTGCAGGCTTTATTTAAGTGGAAAAAACTTCCACAACAGAATGGCGCTGTGAGCAGGATGGTCCGTGTGGTCGCTGAACAACGGTTCCATGGATGGGCTGATCACCCCTGAGGAAAAAGGTACCTTTGTCCTACCAGCTGTTGAAGCAAAGGAAATGGAGGAGTCACGGAGCCGTGTGTTTCAGTCACCACCGAGACCATCGATTTTGAGGGGACTCCTGCAGATGGGTGAGTTGTAGCTAACTTTGTATACAGTCATGGAGAGTTTTTTGTCTGGCCGAGCGGTGAAGTGCCTGCTGCTCCGGAGTTCGAGTCTCCGGAGGGAAAATCCTGGGGTTCGAGTCCCCAGGCTTGTGTTCGGTTCCGGTGTTGTGCAAAAGAAAAGCAGTTGTCTGCCAGAGTAATTGCAAAAACACTGGTCCATCACAGGGAACGGTGGTTCGAGTCCACCGTTGATAATCACGTCTGCACAATACAGTGTGTGGAGTGACGGTATTTTTGCACTTTTCTGCCGGTAAGGGAAGAAGGCCATTGCAGAGGACGCTCTGAATGTAAATATGGGATCTAGATCCAGTAGCAGCGGACGTTGCACCGAGCGGCCAGGGACAAAACTCAATGTGTGACTGTATGTTAAGAACTGAGTAAATCTGTGGTGTGTAAGATTGCAGAGAATGGATGTGTGGGAAAAGTTGTTGTGTGTGTGTAAAAAAAAAAAAAAAAAAAAAAAAGAACAGAGAAAAATGGGGTTCAAAATGTTGAAAATGGGGAACAAAACAAGGACAAAAGAAAAAAGAAAAAAGAGAGGAGTGTAGAAATGTGTGTAAAAGTTGTTTCCAACTAGCGGGAGACGGTGGTACTGCAGGCTACCAGCTCCCCCAGGGTGGACACACAAAAATTTCTTTTTTTAGCAGACTTGATGAAAATAAGCAAAAATAGGAAGAGGGTTTAGTGATTTTCAGTGTAGAACAACTACAATCTCTCTGGGTTTTTAAGAAAGGGGAGTACAGAACCAGAGAGGGGAGACGTGTTGTTTTAAGCAATGAGAAGAATGATCAAAATGTCTCAGTGTGTCACTTGCAGGTGAAGAGCAGACCCGGATCAATTTTCCACGTTCAGCAGTCGGGAAAAATTATAGGTCAACACCATTAGAAACACTCAAGCCAAGTTCTGGCTGAATTGTTTTACAGCTTAACTTCCATGTCTTTGTCACCCTGAGAACACAAGCTCCAAGAATCTCTCCCTGAAGACAAGAAATGCAGTTCCAGTACAACGAGATGGATCTCAAGAGCTCACAGCAGTGTCCTGAGCAGTGAAGAAAAGGTCCAGCAGCAGCAGCAAACAGCTGTGCAAGACAGCGACAGCAAGTAGAAAAATGGCATCATCATGACTGGATGGATGGATGTGCATTTCCAACGAGCTGCAACTTCACTGTGTGTGAATGGACTTTTGAAAAGACTGTCTGAGTTGGACATTTGCCACCTTTGGAGCAAAATGGCAAGATGAGACAGTGGACAACACAGGACAAAGCTGAAAGACAACTGACTCTCACTGGACTGCTGCAAGGGGGAGAGATGAGACCACAGTGGAAGGAGCAGGGGAGAACATGGCTGTTTTAGTGTGGGGAATGAAATTTGGGTTTAGGAAACTGGGGAGAAAAAGACTGCCTTGCGTGGAGAATTGAAAAGTGTCTGGAGCACCGCAAAGAGGAGAGGTACACAAAATTACACAAACAGAAAAATGCATTAATCCTACTAACACAAACACACACACAATGAAGCTCATGAAGACCAAATAGCATTTTAAGCATGCATTGCTGTTACCATCATCTTGTCCGGTTCACTTAGTGGGTTAAGAAGTGATACATAGACTAGTGAACTAGTATTATTTTGGGGAAGGATGATTGAATCATTGCAGGGGTGAACAGAATGATGCAGGGGGGTCAGATGAGTGGGGACTAATAGATTATTGAGTTTCTTGTTTCTGATGTGTGGGGGAGGTCTTATCATGGCACACATCTGGGTCCATGGGGGAAAACAAAACTCAGTATCTAATAGAATATTGTTGTGTGAGGTGTGACTGGTGGATGAAAGTTTTGGGGATTTACTTGGCTGATGCATTTTCTTTGCATTTTCCTTTGGTACCACTTTGAAACTGCCAATTAGTTTTGTTTTGATCTATAATTCTAAGAGAGTATGCTTAGACATCTTCTAAAAGGAGGCCTTCATATTTTTTGATTTTTAACAGTGCACTGAGATTTTTGTTTGGCAATTTTCTCTTTTGAAGCAGGCCTGCAATATCGGGATCGAAAGCGCTACACAACATGTTGAACAATAGCAAGTGAGTTTCTCCAAAAATTTAAATGGGCTCGGGAGAAAGCCACTTATTTGGGACAATCAGAAAACAAGTCCCTGCCAAAAAGGATTCAGCGAGGTAATCCAGTCTAAATTCTTTTTTCTTTTTTTGAAATGACGTCATTGCTGGCAGTAGAAACTTCTTGCGTCACGAGAGGTTTTACTGTCAGCAAATAAAAAAATGGGGACTGACTGGACTGACAAAAGCATTGACTGACTTGACACCAGTATGCAAGATTGCACCTCCACCTTGACCTGACAAAAGGGTGGATGTATGTATGTTTGTTTTTACAGGAGCAGAAAGATGACAGCAACAGGTTGCGTGACCTTTGGGGCATGCAGACTTAACCTTAAATCGCCACTTTCTGTGTCTTTGAATTTACCAGCAGTGTGTTATTCATGACTTTGTATTGTTTACAGTGCAGAGGTCACTGTGGGAAAGTGTGCATACAGATGCGCTGCGCTAACATCTATTTTTCCACAGCAGAGGGCTAATCATATGATCCAATCACATGATTTACAGCAGGACACACAGCTGGCTAATGTTTTACCTTTTCTTAAGACAGGGCCTGGAGTGAAACTACTCCGGGGGAGAATCCCTGGGAATTTTTAAGTGACAATGCACAACTTCATTGTGCATGTCTAATTGTGCTAAGCTGACATAGGGCAAAAGAGGGTTTTCCGTGGAAGCTTTCATTTTTAAATTACAGAGACCGTGACATGAGGGATATGGAAGGATTGACGCAGATACAGGCCACGACCGGGAGAGAACGCTTCAACAGGACCAGTGAGAAGCACGGACCATCTGCAGGACAGCAGACAAACGACAGTGGGCTGCACCACTGGGCTTCCAAAGGATTGTCACGAGAAGATTTTGAACAGCGAAATCTTAAATAAAATGAAAAGTTTCTACGTTAACGTTGAGGAAGACAACTAAGGTGTACGACGTGCTCTGCCTTAAATCTACAGCCGCGTTGGAATGGAAATCGAGGGATGGAGAGAGCATGCCAAGCTCCAAAGGTGACAGCACAGAGGGAGATCAGCGTTGGAATTACAACTCTGTAAATGGCACAGACACCAGGAGCCATGATCGGGAACTGAGAATGACCATCTAATGCTTTTTCACTTTGCCATGCAAAGTACTTTGACACTCTGGAGAAGACCTTTCCTCTGTATCATTGTTGTAGCCATTTGCATGTGAGAGCTTAGATTGGGGGGAAGATTAAAGATGAACAAAGGGTGGTGGGAGAACAGTGCAGTGAGGATACACAGTGTGAAACTCCTTTAAGTGTAAAATAATGTTGATGTGATGTACAGAATGTTGGGAAAGAAATTCTGGTTTTAATGTGATTCTTGATTTAAGAATCAAAGGGTGGGATTGTATAGGAATTTCTTTCAACTGATGTACTAATCACATTATTTTATTGTATTATGCCTTGGTGCCACTGGATTTTAACATGTCTGACACCCATACTGTAAGAGGGAAGTTGGGGGGGAGCAGACCACTCCACAGGAAGAGTCTTTTGTCTCTTCCAGGACTTTGGGAGGTAGCAAGGGAGTGTAAACCTTAAGGTGTGAAACAGCTGTGTACTGCCTTTTGTTCCTGGAGAAGGTATTTAAACGGAGAGCCATGCTACTCTCGGTGAGACTCTGCTGTCCCTGCCCCGCGGACATGCAAGCCCTCCACAAGCTTGTTTGTATGTCTTTGTGTGTTTGAGTTAAAGAATGTTAGCTACCGCTCACCGCTCATCTGCAGGCTTTATTTAAGTGGAAAAAACTTCCACAACAATAGTCATTTGCCTGCCAGCCAGAGAAAACTCTCTGGCGCAAACATGGCTGCACACTGGTCGAATCGTGCAGACAGCAGTGCAGTGGCAAAAGCCCTCCTGTCAGAAATCATTCCCAGGTGGGGCATCCCAGGGAAAATCACAAGTGATAATGGTACTCACTTTGTGAACCAGGCATTGAAGGAGATCAGCAAGCAACTAGGTTTCAAATTGCAAACACACTGTGCATATCACCCACAATCTGGAGGTGCTGTGGAGAGAATGAACGGCTCCTTAAAATCCAAGCTGGTAAAGTGCTGTGAAGAAACTGGCCTCACATGGCCAAAAGCACTTCCCCCCGTGCTGATGTATGTGCGCACGCGAACCAGACCTCCAGTACACCTCAGCCCTTATGAGGTGTTGTATGGACGACCCGCCAGAGTGGGGGCAGAACCCCCCAAATGGACTGGCATGTCCACAGAGTTGTGCAACAGCGAAATGATTGTGTACTGTCAAAATCTCTCCAGTGCTCTCTCGCAGGTACACCGAGCAGTGAAAGCAGCCCTGCCCAGGCCAGCAGAAGGACCCCTGCACCCGTTCAAACCAGGGAACTGGGTGCTAGTGAAGGATTTCAGGAGGAGACACTGGAAGGCGAAGCGGTGGCTGGGTCCATTCCAAGTGCTACTGACCACACAAACAGCGGTAAAGGTTGGAGAACGACTGACTTGGATCCACGCCAGCCACTATAAGCTGTTTGGAGGAGAACCACCCAGAACGGATGAGCAACTAGAAAAGACAAACGGGGCAGAATAATCCCCGCACCTCATTCAGGCAGTAGGCAGTCCACCCTCTACCTGCAACAATGCAACAAGCCAGGAAGCAGCTCATCACTGGGGTAGCTCTGATGCCTTTTAGTGTGCTGATGATCGCCCTCTGGTGGAGCCTCTAGAGAGATCAGCAGCTGAGCACCATGCCACCATCCAAGGAGGTTCGTGCAACAGAAGGAGCAACCCACGAGCCACGGTGGGTCCTATGTGCTGCACATTCATTCCAGACAACACAGCCTCAGATGACACTGTAACCAGAGCCTTGGAAGGTTTGTGAACACTGCCATCCAAAACGACAGAGGACTCCGGCATCAATAACCCCTTAGACGGGTGGTTAAACAGACAGTTTGGGAAGTATAAGGCCATAGTGATGTCGTTGCTAATGTCCATAGCCACTTTTATTGCCATTCTCACATGCTGCGGTTGTTGTCTGATCCCATGCCTCCAAACCCTATTGAGTAGATTAATCACAGTGGCACTGACAAAAGAAAGCGAGTCTCCCAAATTGCAGCTTCCCCTATTGCAGGCTGAAGATTACATTGATGATAGCAAAAGCAAGGATGATTGTGATGAGTGAAATTATTTTCCTGACACTGTAAGAATGATGCATATTGTGTGCAATATTGCTGATGTAATTAACAGAATGTTAGGAAGAGAAATCCTTGGTACTAGTGATTGAGATGCAATCAAGAGGGTGGGAACTGTTGTGGGATTTCTCTTTAGTGTATTGTCCTTTAATGTATTGTATTGCTTTCATGTTACTTAGTTTATTATGTGTGGTTCACACCTCATTCACGCTGGGAAACAGACGGTGAGAAACTGGTGAATGTCTCCCAGGATGCGGAAGCTCACACAGGAAGGCTTGACCCCAGAGTGGGGGAGATTCACACAGGTGATAGAGAGTCTGTCTGTTTAGAGCCAAGGTGTGAACTGCAACTGTAAAAGCCTTTTGTTCTGTGACTGTATATAAAAAGGACCTGAACTGTTCATTGTCAGAGACGACTTTCAGTAACCCCTGACTGATGTCCCTCCTCATGCATGAGATAGCTGAAATAAAGGTGTTGTTACAACTCATCCCGTCTGCAGGCTTTGGTAATTAAAATTTCCACAACAATACCTAACCAGCCTGTTAATGGGATCTTTGTCAGCTGATCCAAGGGACCATGCACTGAAGTTTTACATCAAATAAACTAAACCTGTCATGATCCTGGGCCATGTTGGCCCAGTGTTCTTAGTTTTCGTTTGTTTTCTGTTTTGTTCTTTATTTTTGCCCTGGTTTCTAAGTTGTTCTGTTAAGATGCTCCTTATTTGATTACCCCCTCTCTGCTCCCCTGTGTATCTGTAGACCCTTGTTCCCCTCCTTGTGTTTTATTCCATTTTTCCCCAGCCCGTTATGTCGTGCACTCTCTCCTCCTGTCTGAACCTCTGTACTTCCTGTTTTACTTTGACAGTCTCCCCTCAGTGTTGCGTTTACTCCTGCCATGTCTTGTTATGATTATCAGTGTCACCTGTGTTCCCCGTGTGCTTCCACTTCCCTCGTTAACCCTCTGTGTATTTATGTCTGCTTCTCACTGAGTTCTGGGTCGCATTCTCCCTCATTCATGGCCGTGTGTTTCTCTGTGTACTAGTGTATTGTTTCCCATCACAACAGAGAGGCGAATCTGGCATTGATATATGACATCACAACAGAGAGGCGAATCTGGTATTGATATTTGACATCACAGCAGAGACGCGAGTCTGGCATTGATATTTGACATCACAGTAGAGAGGCAAATCTGGCATTGATATTTGTTTTCACAAGAGAGAGGCGAATCTGGTATTGATATTTGACATCACAGCAGAGACGCGAGTCCGGTATTGATATGTGACATCACAGCAGAGACTCGAGTCTGGTATTGATATGTGACATCACAACAGAGAGGCGAATCTGGCATTGATATGTGACATCACAACAGAGAGGTGAATCTGGTATTGATATTTGACATCACAGCAGAGACGCGAGTCCGGTATTGATATGTGACATCACAGCAGAGACGCGAGTCTAGTATTCATATGTGACATCACATCAGCGACTCGAATCTGGCATTGATATTTAACATCACAATACAGAGGCTAATCTGGCATTGATATTTGACATCACAATAGAGAGGAGAATCTGGTACTAATATTTGACTTCACAATAGAGTTTCAGTTTTAGTTTCAGTTTCACTTTTATTTCTATAGCACATTTAAAAGACCCAGGTACATCATAGTGCTTCACAGACGAGTCGCATTTCGGGGTTACAACAGTAAAGGAGCAGGAAAATACAATTATCAACAAAAGAAAATACAATTATAAGATGGTGATGTGGCAACAAGCATGAACCCAGGAAAAGTTAAAAACTAAGTTTTTTGGAAGTCAAGATTAAACAGGTGGGTTTTTAAACGTGATTTAAAGGATTGGATGGATTCCGACGCACGGACATCAATCGGCAAGCTGTTCCAGAGTTTTGGTGCGGCAAAAGCAAAAGCTCGATCCCCCCTACTCTTCCGTTGAGAGATTGGTTGCATTAAGAGCCCCTGGTTAGCGGATCTGAGTGCTCTCGTGGGGATGTATAGGTCAAGGAGGTCGATTAAGTAGCTGGGTGCCAGGTTATTTAAAATTTTAAAAGTGTATAAAAGGATTTTAAAAACGATACGGTATTTGACGGGGAGCCAATGAAGGTTGGCGAGGATGGGTGTGATATGGTCATGTCTTCTGCTGCCGCTTAAAAGGCGTGCTGCAGCATACTGGACTAGTTGCAGGCGTTGGATGAGTGAAAGTTGGAGGCCTAAATAAAGAGAATTACAGTAGTCCAATCTCGAAGTAACAAGAGCATGAATGAGCTTTTCAAGGTCTTTATGTCGTAAGTAGGGCATTGCTTTAGAAATTTGACATCACAGCTGGTTTTCACCACTGCAGCCACTTGCTTGTCTAATTTGAGAGAACTATCCAGCACTACTCCAAGGTTTCTGACAGTAAACGAAAGATGACTGGCATAGGATCCCAAGGTATCCGTTAGCTGTTTCAATGGGATGTGACTGTCAAAGATGATAATTTCTGTTTTGTTTTCATTAAGGGTGAGAGAGTTGTGCAGTAGCCAGTCTCTAATATAACGCAGGCAGGTGAAACAACTGCAATAGCGGGGACTGGAGATCCAAATCCAGAGGAAAATAGATATGGATATCATGAACATAACAGTGGAAAGAAATATTATGATTTCTGAAAAGAGAGGGGCGAATCTGGCATTGATATGTGACATCACATCAGAGACGCGAATCTGGCATTGATATTTCAAATCACAGTAGAGAGGCGATTCTAGGATTGATATTTGACATGACAACAGAGAGTTTATTCTAGCATTGATATGTGACATCACAATAGAGAGGCGAATCTGGCATTGATATGTGACATCACAACAGAGAGGTGAATCTGGTATTGATATGTGACATCACAATAGAGAGGTGAATCTGGCATTAATATTTGACATCACAGTAGAGTGGCGATTCTGGTATTGATAGTTGACATGACAATAGAGAGGCGAAACTGGTATTGATATTTGACATCACAACAGAGAGGCGAATCTCGCATTGATATGTGACATCACAATAGAGAGGCGAATCTGGCATTGATATTTGACTTTACAGTTGAGAGGCGAATCTGGCATTGATATTTGACATCACAACAGAGACGCGAGTCTGGTATTGATATGTGACATCACAGCAGAGACGCGAGTCTGGTATTGATATGTGACATCACAATAGAGAGGCGAATCTGGTATTGATATTTGACATCACAATAGAGACGCGAATCTGGCATTAATATGTGGCACCACAATAGAGAGGTGAATCTGGCATTGATATTTGACATAACAATAGAGAGGTGAATCTGGCATTGATATTTGACATCACAATAGAGAGGTGAATCTGGCATTGATATTTGACATCACAATAGAGAGGTGAATCTGGCATTGATATTTGACATAACAATAGAGAGGTGAATCTGGCATTGATATTTGACATCACAATAGAGAGGTGAATCTGGCATTGATATTTGACATCACAATAGAGAGGTGAATCTGGCATTGATATGTGACATCACAACAGAGAGGTGAATCTGGCATTGATATTTGACATAACAATAGAGAGGTGAATCTGGCATTGATATTTGACATCACAATAGAGAGGTGAATCTGGCATTGATATTTGACATAACAATAGAGAGGTGAATCTGGCATTGATATGTGACAGCACAATAGAGAGGTGAATCTGGCATTGATATTTGACATCACAATAGAGAGGTGAATCTGGCATTGATATGTGACATCACAATAGAGAGGTGAATCTGGCATTGATATTTGACATCACAATAGAGAGGTGAATCTGGCATTGATATTTGACATCACAATAGAGAGGTGAATCTGGCATTGATATGTGACATCACAACAGAGAGGCGAATCTGGTATTGATATTTGACATCACAATAGAGAGGTGAATCTGGCATTGATATTTGACATGACAATAGAGAGGTGAATCTGGCATTGATATTTGACATCACAATAGAGAGGTGAATCTGGCATTGATATGTGACATCACAATAGAGAGGCGAATTTGGCATTGATATTTGACATGACAATAGAGAGGTGAATCTGGCATTGATATGTGACATCACAATAGAGAGGTGAATCTGGCATTGATATTTGACATAACAATAGAGAGGTGAATCTGGCATTGATATGTGACATCACAACAGAGAGGCGAATCTGGTATTGATATTTGACATGACAATAGAGAGGTGAATCTGCCATTGATATTTGACATCACAATAGAGAGGTGAATCTGGCATTGATATTTAACGTTAATGATGAGAGGTTCGTCTGACATTGATATGTGACATCACAATAGAGAGGTGAATCTGGCATTGATATTTAACGTTAATGATGAGAGGTTCGTCTGATATTGATATTTGACATCACAATAGAGAGGTGAATCTGTCATCGATATTCAACATCAATGTAGAGAGGCTGGTCTGGCATTGATATATGACATCACAATAGAGAGGTTCGTTTGACATTGATATGTGACATCACAATAGAGAGGTGAATCTGTCATCGATATTCAACATCAATGTAGAGAGGCTGGTCTGGCATTGATATGTGACATCACAATAGAGAGGTTCGTTTGACATTGATATGTGACATCACAATAGAGAGGTGAATCTGGCATTGATATTTAACATCACAGTAGAGACGTTCGTCTGGCATTGATATGTGACATCACAATAGAGACATTCGATTGACAATGATATGTGACATCACAATAGATACGTTAGTCTGACATTGATATGTGACATCACAATAGAGAGGTGAATCTTTCATCGATATTCAACATCAATGTAGAGAGGCTGGTCTGGCATTGATATATGACATCAGAATATAGATGTTAAACTGGCATTGATATGAGACATCACCATAGAGAGGTTAATCTGGCATTGATATGTGACATCACAATAGAGAGGTTCGGTTGACATTGATATGTGACATCACAATAGAGAGGTGAATCTGGTATTGATATTTAACATCAATGTAGATAGGCTGGTCTGGCATTGATATGTGACATCACAATAGAGAGGTTCGTCTGACATTGATATGTTACATCACATTATAGAGGTGAATCTGGCATTGATATTTAACATCACAGTAGAGAGGTTTGTCTGACATCTGGCATTGATATTTAACATCACAGTAGAGAGGTTCGTCTGACATTGATATGTGACATCACATTAGAGAGGTGAATCTGTCATCGATATTCAACATCAATGTAGAGAGGCTTGTCTGGCATCGATATATGACATCACAATATAGAGGTGAATCTGTCATCGATATTCAACATCAATGTAGAGAGGCTTGTCTGGCATTGATATGTGACATCACAATAGAGAGGTTCGTTTGACATTGATATGTGACAACACAATAGAGAGGTGAAACTGGCATTGATATTTAACATCACAGTAGAGAGGCTGGTCTGGTATTGATATGTGACATCACAATAGAGACATTCGATTGACACTGATATGTGACATCACAATAGAGACGTTCGTTTGACACTGATATGTGACATCACAATAGATACGTTAGTGTGACATTGATATGTGACATCACAATAGAGAGGTGAACCTGGCATTGATATTTAACGTCAATGATGAGAGGTTCGTCTGACATTGATATGTGACATCACAATAGAGAGGTGAATCTGGCATCGATATTTGACATCAATGAAGATAGGCTGGTCTGGCATTGATATTTAACATCACAGTAGAGAGGCGAATCTGGCATTAATATGTGACATCACAATAGAGAGGTGAATCTGGCATTGATATTTAACATCACTGTAGAGAGGTTCGTGTGACATTGATATGTGATATCTCAATATAGAGGTGACTCTGGCATTGATATTTAACATAAATGTAGAGAGGCTGGTCTGACATTGATATGTGTTATCACAATACAGAGGTGCGTCTGGTATTGATATGTGACATCGAAACAGAGAGGCGAATCTGGCATTGATATGTGACATCACGGTAGAGAGGTTCATTTGACATTGATATGTGACATCACAATAGAGAGATGATTCTGGCATTGATATTTAACATCAATGTAGAGACGCTGGCCTGGCATTGATATGTGACATCACAATAAAGAGGTGAATCTGGCATTGATATGTGACATCACAGTAGAGAGGTTTGTTTGACATTGACATGTGACATCACAATAGAGAGATGAATCTGGCATTGATATTTAACATATACAAGTAGAGAGGAGAATCTGGCATTGATATGTGACATTAAAATAGAGAGGTGATTCTGGCATTGATATTTAACATCACAATAGAGTGGTTCGTCTGACATTGATATGTGACATCACAATAGAGAGGTGAATCTGGCATTGATACTTAACATCAATGTAGAGAGGCTGGTCTGGCATTGATATGTGACATCACAATAGAGACGTTAGTTTGACATTGATATGTGACATCACAATAGAGAGGTGAATCTGGCATTGATATTTAACATCAATATAGAGAAGTGAATCTGGCATTGATATGTGACATCAATGTAGAGAGGCTGGTCTGGCATTGTTATATGAATTCACAATTGAGTGGTTCGTCTGACATTGATATGTGACATCATAATAGAGAGGTGAATCTGGCATTGATACTTAACATCAATGTAGAGAGGTTCGTCTGACATTGATATGTGACATCACAATAGAGATGTTCGTTTGACATTGATACGTGACAATCACAATAGAGAGGTGAATCTGGCATTGATATGTGACATCATAATAGAGAGGTGCGTCTGGCATTAATATGTGACATCACAATAGAGACTTTCGTTTGACATTGATATGTGACATCACAATAGAGAGGTGAATCTGGCATTGATATTTAACTTCAATGTAGAGAGGTTCGTCTGACATTGATATGTGACATCACAATAGATAGGTGAATCTGTCATCGATATGTGACATCACATAGAGAGGTGAATCTGGCATTGATATGTGACATCACATAGAGAGGTGAATCTTGCATTCATATTTAACATCAATGTAGAGAGGCTGGTCTGGCATTGATATATGAATTCACAATAGAGTGGTGAATCTGGCATTGATATTTAACATCAATGTAGAGAGACTGGTCTGGCATTGATATGTGACATGACAATAGAGATGTTCGTTTGACATTGATACGTGACAATCACAATAGAGAGGTGAATCTGGCATTGATATGTGACATCACAGTAGAGAGGTGAATCTGGCATTGATATGTGACATCACAATAGAGAGGTGAATCTGGCATTGATATTTAACATCAATGTAGAGAGACTGGTCTGACATTGATATGTGACATCACAATAGAGAGGTGCGTCTGGCATTAATATGTGACATCACAATAGAGAGGTTCGTCTGGCATTGATTTGTGACATCACAATAGAGACGTTCGTCTGGCATTGATTTGTGACATCACAATAGAGACGTTCGTCTGGCATTGATATGTGACATCACAATATAGAGGTGAATTTGGCATTGATATTTAACTTCAATGTAGAGAGGTTCGGCTGACATTGATATGTGACATCACAATAGAGAGGTGAAGCTGGCATTGATATTTAACATCAATGTAGAGAGGCTGGTCCGGCATTGATATGTGACATCACAATATATAGGTGAATCTGGCATTGATATTTAACATCACAGTAGAGAGGTGAATCTGGCATTGATATGTGACATAACAATAGAGAGGTGAATCTGGCATCGATATTCAACATCAATGTAGAGAGGTTCGTCTCACATTGATATGTGACATCACAATAGAGAGGTGAATCTGGCATTGATATTTAACATCACAGTAGAGAGGTTCGTCTGACATTGATATGTGACATCACCATAGAGAGGTTAATCTGGCATTGATAGGTGACATAACAATAGAGAGGTGAATCTGGCATCGATATTCAACATCAATGTAGAGTGGCTTGTCTGGCATTGATATGTGACATCACAATAGAGAGGTGAATCTGGCATTGATATTTAACATCACAGTAGAGAGGTTCGTCTGACATTGATATGTGACATCACAATAGAGAGGTTCGTCTGGCATTGATATGTGACATCACAATAGAGACGTTCGTCTGACATTGATATGTGACATCACAATAGATAGGTGAATCTGTCATCGATATTCAAAATCAATGTAGAGAGGCTGTTCTGGCATTGATATGTGACATCACAGTAGAGAGGTGAATCTGGCATTGATATGTGACATCACAATAAAGAGGTGAATCTGGCATTGATATGTGACATCACAATATAGAGGTGAATCTGGCATTGATATTTAACATCACAGTAGAGAGGTTCGTCTGACATTGATATGTGACATCACAATAGAGAGGTGAATCTGTCATCGATATTCAACATCAATGTAGAGAGGCTGTTCTGGCATTGATATGTGACATCACAGTAGAGAGGTGAATCTGGCATTGATATTTGACATCACAATAAAGAGGTGAATCTGGCATTGATATGTGACATCACAATATAGAGGTGAATCTGGCATTGATATGTGACATCACAATAGAGACGTTCGTCTGACATTGATATGTGACATCACAATAGAGAGGTGAATCTGTCATCGATATTCAAAATCAATGTAGAGAGGCTGTTCTGGCATTGATATGTGACATCACAGTAGAGAGGTGAATCTGGCATTGATATGTGACATCACAATAAAGAGGTGAATCTGGCATTGATATGTGACATCACAATATAGAGGTGAATCTGGCATTGATATTTAACATCACAGTAGAGAGGTTCGACTGGCATTGATATGTGACATCACAATAGTGAGGTGAATCTGGCATTGATTTTTAACATCAATGTAGAGAGACTGGTCTGACATTGATATGTGACATCACAATAGAGAGGGTCGTCTGGCATTGATATGTGACATCACAATAGAGACGTTCGTTTGATATTGATATGTGACATCACAGTATAGAGGTGAATTTGGCATTGATATTTAACTTCAATGTAGAGAGGTTCGTCTGACATTGATATGTGACATCACAATAGAGAGGTGAATCTGTCATCGATATTCAAAATCAATGTAGGGAGGCTGTTCTGGCATTGATATGTGACATCACAATAGAGAGGTGAATCTGGCATTGATATGTGACATCACAGTAGAGAGGTGAATCTGGCATTGATTTGTGACATCACAATAGAGACGTTCGTTTGACATTGATATGTGACATCACAATAGAGAGGTGAATCTGGCATTGATATGTGACATCACAATAGAGACTTTCGTCTGGCATTGATTTGTGTCATCACAATAGAGACGTTCGTTTGACCTTGATATGTGACATCACAATAGAGAGGTGAATCTGGCATTGATATTTAACATTAATATAGAGAAGTGAATCTGGCATTGATATTTAACATCACAGTAGAGAGGTTCGTCTGACATTGGTATGTGACATCACAATAGAGAGGTGAATCAGTCATCGATATTCAACATCAATGTAGAGAGGCTGGTCTGGCATTGATATATGACATCACAATAGAGAGGTGAAACTGGCATCGATATTTAACATCACAGTAGAGAGGCTGGTCTGGCATTGATATGTGACATCACAATAGAGAGGTGAATCTGGCATCGATATTTAACATCACAGTAGAGAGGCTGGTCTGGCATTGATATGTGACATCACAATAGAGACGTTCGTTTCACACTGATATGTGACATCACAATAGAGACGTTCGTCTGACATTGATATGTGACATCACAATAGAGGGGTGAATCTGGCATTGATATTTAACGTTAATGATGAGAGGTTCGTCTGACATTGATATGTGATATCACAATAGAGAGTCGAATCTGGCATTGACATGTGACATCACAATAGAGAGGTGAATTTGGTATTGATATTTGACATCACAGTAGAGAGGTTCGTCTGACATTGATATGTGACATCACAATACAGCGGTGAATCTGGCATTGATATTTAACATAAATGTAGAGAGGTTCGTCTGACATTGATAAGTGACATCACAATAGAGAGGCGAATCTGGCATTGATATGTCACATGACAATAGAGAGTCGAATCTGGCATTGACATGTGACATCACAATAGAGAGGTGAATCTGGCATTGATATTTAACATCACAGTCGAGAGGTTCGTCTGACATTGATATGTGACATCACAATACAGAGGTGAATCTGGCATTGATATTTGACATCACAGCAGAGACGCGGGTTTGGTATTGATATGTGACATCACATCAGAGATGCGAATCTGGCATTGATATTTGACATCACAGTAGAGAGGTTCGTCTGACATTGATATGTGACATCAATGTAGAGAGGCTGGCTTGGCATTGATATGTGACATGACAGTAGAGATGTTCGTTTGACATTGATACGTGACATCACAATAGAGACGTTCGTTTGACACTGATATGTGACATCACAAAAGAGAGGTGAATCTGGCATCGATATTTAACTTCACAGTAGAGAGGCTGGTCTGGCATTGATATGTGACATCACAATAGAGACGTTCGTCGGACATTGATATGTGACATCACAATAGAAAGGTGAATCTGACATTGATATTTAACATCAATGTAGAGAGGCTGATCTGGCATTGATATGTGACATCACAATAGTGAGGTTCGTTTGACATTGATATGTGACATCACAATAGAGAGTTGAATCTGGCATTGATATTTAACATATATGTAGAGAGGCAGGTCTGACATTGATATATGACATCACAATATAGAGGTTCGTTTGACATTGATATGTGACATCAATATAGAAACGTGAATCTGGCATTGATATGTGACATCACAATAGAGAGGTGAATCTGGCATCGGTATGTGACATCACAATAGAGAGGTTCGTTTGACAGTGATATGTGACATCACAATAGAGAGTTGAATATGACATTGATATTTAACATCAATGTAGAGAGGCTGATCTGGCATTGATATGTGACATCACAATAGTGAGGTTCGTTTGACATTGATATGTGACATCACAATAGAGAGGTGAATCTGGCATTGATATTTAACATCAATGTAGAGAGGCTGATCTGGCATTGATATGTGACATCACAATAGTGAGGTTCGTTTGACATTGATATGTGACATCACAATAGAGAGTTGAATATGACATTTATATTTAACATCAATGTAGAGAGGCTGATCTGGCATTGATATGTGACATCACAATAGTGAGGTTCGTTTGACATTGATATGTGACATCACAATAGAGAGGTGAATCTGGCATTGATATTTAACATCAATGTAGAGAGGCTGATCTGGCATTGATATGTGACATCACAATAGTGAGGTTCGTCTGACATTGATATGTGGCATCACGATAGAGAGGTGAATCTGGCATTGATTTGTGACATCACAATAGAGAGGTGAATCTGGCATTGATATTCACCATCAATGTAGAGAGGCTGGTCTGACATTGATATGTGACATCACAATAGAGAGTCGAATCTGGCATTGACATGTAACATCACAATAGAGAGGTGAATTTGGTATTGATATTTGACATCACAGTAGAGAGGTTCGTCTGACATTGATATGTGACATCACAATACAGCGGTGAATCTGGCATTGATATTTAACATAAATGTAGAGAGGTTCGTCTGACATTGATAAGTGACATCACAATAGAGAGGCGAATCTGGCATTGATATGTCACATGACAATAGAGAGTCGAATCTGGCATTGACATGTGACATCACAATAGAGAGGTGAATCTGGCATTGATATTTAACATCACAGTCGAGAGGTTCGTCTGACATTGATATGTGACATCACAATACAGAGGTGAATCTGGCATTGATATTTGACATCACAGCAGAGACGCGGGTTTGGTATTGATATGTGACATCACATCAGAGATGCGAATCTGGCATTGATATTTGACATCACAGTAGAGAGGTTCGTCTGACATTGATATGTGACATCAATGTAGAGAGGCTGGCTTGGCATTGATATGTGACATGACAGTAGAGATGTTCGTTTGACATTGATACGTGACATCACAATAGAGACGTTCGTTTGACACTGATATGTGACATCACAATAGAGAGGTGAATCTGGCATCGATATTTAACTTCACAGTAGAGAGGCTGGTCTGGCATTGATATGTGACATCACAATAGAGAGGTTCGTCGGACATTGATATGTGACATCACAATAGAAAGGTGAATCTGACATTGATATTTAACATCAATGTAGAGAGGCTGATCTGGCATTGATATGTGACATCACAATAGTGAGGTTCGTTTGACATTGATATGTGACATCACAATAGAGAGTTGAATCTGGCATTGATATTTAACATATATGTAGAGAGGCAGGTCTGACATTGATATATGACATCACAATATAGAGTTTCGTTTGACATTGATATGTGACATCACAATAGAGAGTTGAATCTGGCATTGATATTTAACATATATGTAGAGAGGCAGGTCTGACATTGATATATGACATCACAATATAGAGGTTCGTTTGACATTGATATGTGACATCAATATAGAAACGTGAATCTGGCATTGATATGTGACATCACAATAGAGAGGTGAATCTGGCATCGGTATGTGACATCACAATAGAGAGGTTCGTTTGACAGTGATATGTGACATCACAATAGAGAGTTGAATATGACATTGATATTTAACATCAATGTAGAGAGGCTGATCTGGCATTGATATGTGACATCACAATAGTGAGGTTCGTTTGACATTGATATGTGACATCACAATAGAGAGGTGAATCTGGCATTGATATTTAACATCAATGTAGAGAGGCTGATCTGGCATTGATATGTGACATCACAATAGTGAGGTTCGTTTGACATTGATATGTGACATCACAATAGAGAGTTGAATATGACATTTATATTTAACATCAATGTAGAGAGGCTGATCTGGCATTGATATGTGACATCACAATAGTGAGGTTCGTTTGACATTGATATGTGACATCACAATAGAGAGGTGAATCTGGCATTGATATTTAACATCAATGTAGAGAGGCTGATCTGGCATTGATATGTGACATCACAATAGTGAGGTTCGTCTGACATTGATATGTGGCATCACGATAGAGAGGTGAATCTGGCATTGATTTGTGACATCACAATAGAGAGGTGAATCTGGCATTGATATTCACCATCAATGTAGAGAGGCTGGTCTGGCATTGATATGTGACATCACAATAGAGAGGGTCGTCTGACATTGATATTTAACATCACAGTAGAGAGGTTCGTCTGACATTGATATGTGACATCACAATAGAGAGGTGAATCTGGCATTGATATTCACCATCAATGTAGAGAGGCTGGTCTGGCATTGATATGTGACATCATAATAGAGTGGTGAATCTGGCATCGATATTTGACATCAATGATGATAGGTTCGTCTGACATTGATATGTGACATCACAATAGAGAGGTGAATTTGGCATTGATATTTAACATCACAGTAGAGAGGTTCGTCTGACATTGATATGTGACATCACAATAGAGAGGCGAATCTGGCATTGACATGTGACATCACAATAGAGAGGTGAATGTGGCATTGATATTTGACATCACAGTAGTGAGGTTTGTCTGACATTGATATGTGACATCAATGTAGAGAGGCTGGCTTGGCATTGATATATGACATCACAATAGAGAGGTGAATCTGGCATTGATATTCACCATCAATGTAGAGAGGCTGGTCTGGCATTGATATATGACATCACAATAGAGAGGTGAATCTGGCATTGATATTCACCATCAATGTAGAGAGGCTGGTCTGGCATTGATATGTGACATCACAATAGAGACGTTCGTTTGACATTGATATGTGACATCACAATAGAGACGTTCGTTTGACACTGATATGTGACATCACAATAGAGACGTTCGTCTGACATTGATATGTGACATCACAATAGAGAAGTGAATCTGGCATCGATATTTGACATCAATGTAGATTTTCTGCTCTGGCATTGATATTTAACATCACAGTAGAGAGGCTGCTCTGGCATTGATATGTGACATCACAATAGAGAGGTGAATCTGGCATTGATATGTGACATCACAGTAGAGACGTCAATCTGGCATTGATATTTAACATCAATGTAGAGAGGTGAATATGGCATTGATATTTAACATCAATGATGAGAGGTTCGTCTGACATTGATATGTGACATCAATGTAGATTTGCTGGTCTGGCATTGATATTTAACATCACAGTAGAGAGGCTGGTCTGGCATTGATATTTAACATCAATGTAGAGAGTCGAATCTGGCATTGACATGTGACATCACAATAGAGAGTCGAATCTGGCATTGACATGTGACATCACAACAGAGAGGTGAATCTGGCATTGATATGTGACATCACAACAGAGAGGTGAATCTGGCATTGATATGTGACATCACAATAGAGAGGTGAATCTGGCATTGATATGTGACATCACAATAGAGAGGTGAATCTGGCATTGATATTTAACATCACATTAGAGAGGTTCGTCTGACATTGATATGTGACATCACAATAGAGAGGTGAATCTGGCATTGACATGTGACATCACAACAGAGAGGTGAATCTGGCATTGATATGTGACATCACAATAGAGAGGTGAATCTGGCATTGACATGTGACATCACAACAGAGAGGTGAATCTGGCATTGATATGTGACATCACAATAGAGAGGTGAATCTGGCATTGATATTTAACATCACATTAGAGAGGTGAATCTGGCATTGATATTCACCATCAATGTAGAGAGGCTGGTCTGGCATTGATATGTGACATCAAAATAGAGAGGTGAATCTGGCATTGACATTCACCATCAATGTAGAGAGGCTGGTCTGGCATTGATATATGACATCACAATAGAGACGTTCGTTTCACATTGATATGTGACATCACAATAGAGACGTTCGTTTGACACTGATATGTGACATCACAATAGAGACGTTCGTTTGACATTGATATGTGACATCACAATAGAGACGTTCGTTTGACACTGATATGTGACATCACAATAGAGACGTTCGTCTGACATTGATATGTGACATCACAATAGAGAGGTGAATCTGTCATCGATATTCAACATCAATGTAGAGAGGCTGGTCTGGCATTGATATGTGACATCATAATAGAGTGGTGAATCTGGCATCGATATTTGACATCAATGATGATAGGTTCGTCTGACATTGATATGTGACATCACAATAGAGAGGTGAATTTGGCATTGATATTTAACATCACAGTAGAGAGGTTCGTCTGACATTGATATGTGACATCACAATAGTGAGGTGAATCTGGCATTGATATTTAACATCACAGTAGAGAGGTTCGTCTGACATTGATATTTAACATCAATGTAAAGAGGCTGGTATGGCATTGATATGTGACATCACAATAGAGAGGTGAATCTGGCAATGATATTTAACAGCATAGTAGAGAGGTTCGTCTGACATTGATATGTGACATCACAATAGAGAGGTGAATCTGGCATTGATATTTAACATCAATGTAGAGAGGCTGCTCTGGCATTGATATGTGACATCACAATAGAGAGGCGAATCTCGCTTTGATATTTGACATCAAAATAGAGAGGTGAATGTGGCAATGATATTTAACAGCACAGTAGAGAGGTTCGTCTGACATTGATATGTGACATCACAATAGAGAGTTGAATCTGGCATTGATATTTAACATCACAGTAGATAAGTTCGTCTGACATTAATATGTGACATCACATTAGAGAGGTTCGTCTGACATTGATATTTGACCTCACAATAGAGAGGTGAATCTGGCATTGATATTTAACATCAATGTAGAGAGGCTGCTCTGGCATTGATATGTGACATCACAATAGAGAGGCGAATCTCGCTTTGATATTTGACATCACAATAGAGAGGTGAATCTGGCATTGATATTTAACATCACAGTAGAGAGGTTCGTCTGACATTGATATTTGACCTCACAATAGAGAGGTGAATCTGCTATTGATATTTAACATCAATGTAGAGAGGCTGGTCTGGCATTGATATGGGACATCACAATAGAGAGTTGAATCTGCTATTGATATTTAACATCAATGTAGAGAGGCTGGTCTGGCATTGATATGTGACATCACAATAGAGAGGTGAATCTGCTATTGATATTTAACATCACAGCAGAGACGCCGGTTTGGTATTGATATGTGACATCACATCAGAGACGCGAATCTGGCATTGATATTTGACATTACAGTAGAGACGCGAGTCTGGTATTGATATTTGACATCACAATAGAGAGGCGAGTCTGGTATTGATATGTGACATCACATCAGAGACACGAATCTTGCATTGATTTTTGACATGAAAGTAGAGAGGAGAAACTGGCATTGATATGTGACATCTCAATAGAGACTCGAATCAGGAATTGTTATTTCACATCACAACAGAGAGGCGTATCTCGCATTGCTATGTGACATCACAATAGAGAGGCAAATCTGGCATTGATATGTGACATCACAATAGCGAGGTGAATCTGGCATTGATATGTGACATCACATTAGAGAGGCGAATCTGTTATTGATATGTGACATCACAATAGAGACGCGAATCTGGCATTGATATTTGACATCACAGCAGAGGCGCGAGTCTGGTATTGATATGTGACATCACAGCAGAGACGCGAGTCTGGTATTGATATGTGACATCACAGCAGAGACGCGAGTCTGGTATTGATATGTGACATCACAGCAAGGACGTGAGTCTGGTATTAATATGTGACATCACAGCAGAGACATGAATCTGGCATTGATTTTTCAAATCACATCAGAGACGCAATCTGGCATTGATATTTGACATCACAATAGAGAGGTGAATCTGGCATTGATATTTGACATCACAATAGAGAGGTGAATCTGGCATTGATATTTGACATCACATCGGAGACGCGAATCTGGCATTGATATTTGACATCACATGAGAGACGCGAATCTGGCATTGAAATTTGACATCACAGCAGTGAGGCGAATCTGGCATTGATATGTTACTTCACAATGGAGAGGTGAATTTGGCATTGATATTTGACATCACAGCAGAGACGCGAGTCTGGTATTGATATGTGACATCACAGCATAGACGCGAGTCTGGTATTGATATGTGACATCACAGCAAGGACGTGAGTCTGGTATTAATATGTGACATCACAGCAGAGACATGAATCTGGCATTGATGTTTCAAATCACATCAGAGACGCAATCTGGCATTGATATTTGACATCACATCGGAGACGCGAATCTGGCATTGATATTTGACATCACAGCAGAGAGACGAATCTGGCATTGATATTTGACATCACATGAGAGACGCGAATCTGGCATTGATATTTGACATCACAATAGAGAGGTGAATCTGGCATTGATATTTGACATCACAATAGAGAGGTGAATCTGGCATTGATATGTGACATCACAATAGAGAGGTGAATCTGGCATTGATATTTGACATCACAATAGAGAGGTGAATCTGGCATTGATATTTGACATCACAATAGAGAGGTGAATCTGGCATTGATATGTGACATCACAATAGAGAGGTGAATATGGCATTGATATTTGACATCACAATAGAGAGGTGAATCTGGCATTGATATTTGACATCACAATAGAGAGGCGAATCTGGCATTGATATTTGACATCACAATAGAGAGGTGAATCTGGCATTGATATGTGACATCACAATAGAGAGGTGAATCTGGCATTGATATTTGACATAACAATAGAGAGGTGAATCTGGCATTGATATGTGACATCACAATAGAGAGGCGAATCTGGCATTGATATTTGACATGACAATAGAGAGGTGAATCTGGCATTGATATGTGACATCACAATAGAGAGGCGAATCTGGCATTGATATTTGACATGACAATAGAGAGGCGAATCTGGCATTGATATTTGACATCACAATAGAGAGGTGAATCTGGCATTGATATTTGACATAACAATAGAGAGGTGAATCTGGCATTGATATTTGACATAACAATAGAGAGGTGAATCTGGCATTGATATGTGACATCACAATAGAGAGGCGAATCTGGCATTGATATTTGACATGACAATAGAGAGGCGAATCTGGCATTGATATTTGACATCACAATAGAGAGGTGAATCTGGCATTGATATTTGACATAACAATAGAGAGGTGAATCTGGCATTGATATGTGACATCACAATAGAGAGGCGAATCTGGCATTGATATTTGACATGACAATAGAGAGGTGAATCTGGCATTGATATGTGACATCACAATAGAGAGGTGAATCTGGCATTGATATTTGACATGACAATAGAGAGGTGAATCTGCCATTGATATTTGACATCACAATAGAGAGGAGAATCTGGCATTGATATTTGACATAACAATAGAGAGGTGAATCTGGCATTGATATGTGACATCACAATAGAGAGGTGAATCTGGCATTGATATTTGACATAACAATAGAGAGGTGAATCTGGCATTGATATGTGACATCACAATAGAGAGGTGAATCTGGCATTGATATTTGACATCACAATAGAGAGGTGAATCTGGTATTGATATGTGACATCACAATAGAGAGGTCCCAATCTGGCATTGATATTTGACATAACAATAGAGAGGTGAATCTGGCATTGATATTTGACATCACAATAGAGAGGTGAATCTGGCATTGATATTTGACATCACAATAGAGAGGTGAATCTGGCATTGATATGTGACATAACAATAGAGAGGTGAATCTGGCATTGATATTTGACATCACAATAGAGAGGTGAATCTGGCATTGATATGTGACATCACAACAGAGAGGTGAATCTGGCATTGATATGTGACATCACAATACAGAGGTGAATCTGGCATTGATATGTGACATAACAATAGAGAGGTGAATCTGGCATTGATATTTGACATCACAATAGAGAGGTGAATCTGGCATTGATATGTGACATCACAGTAGAGACGTCAATCTGGCATTGATATTTAACATCAATGTAGAGAGGTGAATATGGCATTGATATTTAACATCAATGATGAGAGGTTCGTCTGACATTGATATGTGACATCAATGTAGATTTGCTGGTCTGGCATTGATATTTAACATCACAGTAGAGAGGCTGGTCTGGCATTGATATTTAACATCAATGTAGAGAGTCGAATCTGGCATTGACATGTGACATCACAATAGAGAGTCGAATCTGGCATTGACATGTGACATCACAACAGAGAGGTGAATCTGGCATTGATATGTGACATCACAACAGAGAGGTGAATCTGGCATTGATATGTGACATCACAATAGAGAGGTGAATCTGGCATTGATATGTGACATCACAATAGAGAGGTGAATCTGGCATTGATATTTAACATCACATTAGAGAGGTTCGTCTGACATTGATATGTGACATCACAATAGAGAGGTGAATCTGGCATTGACATGTGACATCACAACAGAGAGGTGAATCTGGCATTGATATGTGACATCACAATAGAGAGGTGAATCTGGCATTGACATGTGACATCACAACAGAGAGGTGAATCTGGCATTGATATGTGACATCACAATAGAGAGGTGAATCTGGCATTGATATTTAACATCACATTAGAGAGGTGAATCTGGCATTGATATTCACCATCAATGTAGAGAGGCTGGTCTGGCATTGATATGTGACATCAAAATAGAGAGGTGAATCTGGCATTGACATTCACCATCAATGTAGAGAGGCTGGTCTGGCATTGATATATGACATCACAATAGAGACGTTCGTTTCACATTGATATGTGACATCACAATAGAGACGTTCGTTTGACACTGATATGTGACATCACAATAGAGACGTTCGTTTGACATTGATATGTGACATCACAATAGAGACGTTCGTTTGACACTGATATGTGACATCACAATAGAGACGTTCGTCTGACATTGATATGTGACATCACAATAGAGAGGTGAATCTGTCATCGATATTCAACATCAATGTAGAGAGGCTGGTCTGGCATTGATATGTGACATCATAATAGAGTGGTGAATCTGGCATCGATATTTGACATCAATGATGATAGGTTCGTCTGACATTGATATGTGACATCACAATAGAGAGGTGAATTTGGCATTGATATTTAACATCACAGTAGAGAGGTTCGTCTGACATTGATATGTGACATCACAATAGTGAGGTGAATCTGGCATTGATATTTAACATCACAGTAGAGAGGTTCGTCTGACATTGATATTTAACATCAATGTAAAGAGGCTGGTATGGCATTGATATGTGACATCACAATAGAGAGGTGAATCTGGCAATGATATTTAACAGCACAGTAGAGAGGTTCGTCTGACATTGATATGTGACATCACAATAGAGAGGTGAATCTGGCATTGATATTTAACATCAATGTAGAGAGGCTGCTCTGGCATTGATATGTGACATCACAATAGAGAGGCGAATCTCGCTTTGATATTTGACATCAAAATAGAGAGGTGAATGTGGCAATGATATTTAACAGCACAGTAGAGAGGTTCGTCTGACATTGATATGTGACATCACAATAGAGAGTTGAATCTGGCATTGATATTTAACATCACAGTAGATAAGTTCGTCTGACATTAATATGTGACATCACATTAGAGAGGTTCGTCTGACATTGATATTTGACCTCACAATAGAGAGGTGAATCTGGCATTGATATTTAACATCAATGTAGAGAGGCTGCTCTGGCATTGATATGTGACATCACAATAGAGAGGCGAATCTCGCTTTGATATTTGACATCACAATAGAGAGGTGAATCTGGCATTGATATTTAACATCACAGTAGAGAGGTTCGTCTGACATTGATATTTGACCTCACAATAGAGAGGTGAATCTGCTATTGATATTTAACATCAATGTAGAGAGGCTGGTCTGGCATTGATATGGGACATCACAATAGAGAGTTGAATCTGCTATTGATATTTAACATCAATGTAGAGAGGCTGGTCTGGCATTGATATGTGACATCACAATAGAGAGGTGAATCTGCTATTGATATTTAACATCACAGCAGAGACGCCGGTTTGGTATTGATATGTGACATCACATCAGAGACGCGAATCTGGCATTGATATTTGACATTACAGTAGAGACGCGAGTCTGGTATTGATATTTGACATCACAATAGAGAGGCGAGTCTGGTATTGATATGTGACATCACATCAGAGACACGAATCTTGCATTGATTTTTGACATGAAAGTAGAGAGGAGAAACTGGCATTGATATGTGACATCTCAATAGAGACTCGAATCAGGAATTGTTATTTCACATCACAACAGAGAGGCGTATCTCGCATTGCTATGTGACATCACAATAGAGAGGCAAATCTGGCATTGATATGTGACATCACAATAGCGAGGTGAATCTGGCATTGATATGTGACATCACATTAGAGAGGCGAATCTGTTATTGATATGTGACATCACAATAGAGACGCGAATCTGGCATTGATATTTGACATCACAGCAGAGGCGCGAGTCTGGTATTGATATGTGACATCACAGCAGAGACGCGAGTCTGGTATTGATATGTGACATCACAGCAGAGACGCGAGTCTGGTATTGATATGTGACATCACAGCAAGGACGTGAGTCTGGTATTAATATGTGACATCACAGCAGAGACATGAATCTGGCATTGATTTTTCAAATCACATCAGAGACGCAATCTGGCATTGATATTTGACATCACAATAGAGAGGTGAATCTGGCATTGATATTTGACATCACAATAGAGAGGTGAATCTGGCATTGATATTTGACATCACATCGGAGACGCGAATCTGGCATTGATATTTGACATCACATGAGAGACGCGAATCTGGCATTGAAATTTGACATCACAGCAGTGAGGCGAATCTGGCATTGATATGTTACTTCACAATGGAGAGGTGAATTTGGCATTGATATTTGACATCACAGCAGAGACGCGAGTCTGGTATTGATATGTGACATCACAGCATAGACGCGAGTCTGGTATTGATATGTGACATCACAGCAAGGACGTGAGTCTGGTATTAATATGTGACATCACAGCAGAGACATGAATCTGGCATTGATGTTTCAAATCACATCAGAGACGCAATCTGGCATTGATATTTGACATCACAATAGAGAGGTGAATCTGGCATTGATATGTGACATAACAATAGAGAGGTGAATCTGGCATTGATATGTGACATCACAATAGAGAGGTGAATCTGGCATTGATATTTGACATAACAATAGAGAGGTGAATCTGGCATTGATATGTGACATCACAATAGAGAGGTGAATCTGGCATTGATATGTGACATCACAATAGAGAGGTGAATCTGGCATTGATATTTGACATCACAATAGAGAGGTGAATCTGGCATTGATATGTGACATCACAATAGAGAGGTGAATCTGGCATTGATATGTGACATCACAATAGAGAGGTGAATCTGGCATTGATATGTGACATAACAATAGAGAGGTGAATCTGGCATTGATATTTGACATCACAATAGAGAGGTGAATCTGGCATTGATATGTGACATCACAACAGAGAGGCGAATCTGGTATTGATATTTGACATCACAATAGAGAGGTGAATCTGGCATTGATATGTGACATCACAATAGAGAGGCGAATCTGGCATTGATATGTGACATCACAATAGAGAGGTGAATCTGGCATTGATATGTGACAGCACAATAGAGAGGTGAATCTGGCATTGATATTTGACATCACAATAGAGAGGTGAATCTGGCATTGATATTTGACATCACAATAAAGAGGTGAATCTGGCATTGATATTTGACATCACAATAAAGAGGCGAATCTGGCATTGATATTTGACATGACAATAGAGAGGTGAATCTGGCATTGATATGTGACATCACAATAGAGAGGTGAATCTGGCATTGATATTTGACATAACAACAGAGAGGCGAATCTGGTATTGATATTTGACATCACAATAGAGAGGTGAATCTGGCATTGATATTTGACATGACAATAGAGAGGTGAATCTGGCATTGATATTTGACATCACAATAAAGAGGCGAATCTGGCATTGATATTTGACATGACAATAGAGAGGTGAATCTGGCATTGATATGTGACATCACAATAGAGAGGTGAATCTGGCATTGATATTTGACATAACAATAGAGAGGTGAATCTGGCATTGATATGTGACATCACAACAGAGAGGCGAATCTGGTATTGATATTTGACATGACAATAGAGAGGTGAATCTGGCATTGATATGTGACATCACAATAGAGAGGTGAATCTGGCATTGATATTTGACATAACAATAGAGAGGTGAATCTGGCATTGATATGTGACATCACAATAGAGAGGTGAATCTGGCATTGATATTTGACATAACAATAGAGAGGTGAATCTGGCATTGATATGTGACATCACAATAGAGAGGTGAATCTGGCATTGATATTTGACATAACAATAGAGAGGTGAATCTGGCATTGATATTTGACATAACAATAGAGAGGTGAATCTGGCATTGATATTTGACATCACAATAGAGAGGTGAATCTGGCATTGATATTTGACATAACAATAGAGAGGTGAATCTGGCATTGATATGTGACATCACAATAGAGAGGTGAATCTGGCATTGATATTTGACATCACAATAGAGAGGTGAATCTGGCATTGATATTTGACATCACAATAGAGAGGTGAATCTGGCATTGATATGTGACATCACAATAGAGAGGTGAATCTGGCATTGATATTTGACATAACAATAGAGAGGTGAATCTCGCATTGATATTTGACATCACAATAGAGAGGTGAATCTGGCATTGATATTTGACATAACAATAGAGAGGTGAATCTCGCATTGATATTTGACATCACAATAGAGAGGCGAATCTGGCATTGATATTTGACATCACAATAGAGAGGTGAATCTGGCATTGATATGTGACATCACAATAGAGAGGTGAATCTGGCATTGATATTTGACATCACAATAGAGAGGCGAATCTGGCATTGATATTTGACATCACAATAGAGAGGTGAATCTGGCATTGATATTTGACATCACAATAGAGAGGCGAATCTGGCATTGATATTTGACATCACAATAGAGAGGCGAATCTGGCATTGATATTTGACATCACAATAGAAAGGTGAATCTGGCATTGATATGTGACATCACAACAGAGAGGCGAATCTGGTATTGATATTTGACATGACAATAGAGAGGTGAATCTGGCATTGATATGTGACATCACAACAGAGAGGCGAATCTGGCATTGATATTTGACATCACAATAGAGAGGTGAATCTGGCATTGATATTTGACATAACAATAGAGAGGTGAATCTGGCATTGATATGTGACATCACAATAGAGAGGTGAATCTGGCATTGATATTTGACATCACAATAGAGAGGTGAATCTGGCATTGATATGTGACATCACAATAGAGAGGCGAATCTGGCATTGATATTTGACATAACAATAGAGAGGTGAATCTGGCATTGATATTTAACATCACAATAGAGAGGTGAATCTGGCATTGATATTTGACATCACAATAGAGAGGTGAATCTGGCATTGATATGTGACATCACAATAGAGAGGCGAATCTGGCATTGATATTTGACATCACAATAGAGAGGTGAATCTGGCATTGATATGTGACATCACAACAGAGAGGCGAATCTGGCATTGATATTTGACATCACAATAGAGAGGTGAATCTGGCATTGATATGTGACATCACAATAGAGAGGTGAATCTGGCATTGATATGTGACATCACAACAGAGAGGCGAATCTGGTATTGATATTTGACATAACAATAGAGAGCCCAAATTGGCATTGATATTTGACTTCACAATAGAGAGGTGAATCTGGCATTGATATTTGACATCACAATAGAGAGGTGAATCTGGCATTGATATTTGACATGACAATAGAGAGGTGAATCTGGCATTGATATTTGACATGACAATAGAGACGTGAATCTGGCATTGATATTTGACATCACAATAGAGAGGTGAATCTGGCATTGATATTTGACATAACAATAGAGAGGTGAATCTGGCATTGATATTTGACATCACAACAGAGAGGCGAATCTGGTATTGATATTTGACATCACAATAGAGAGGTGAATCTGGCATTGATATGTGACATCACAACAGAGAGGCGAATCTGGTATTGATATTTGACATGACAATAGAGAGGTGAATCTGGCATTGATATTTGACATCACATTAGAGAGGTGAATCTGGCATTGATATGTGACATCACAACAGAGAGACGAATCTGGCATTGATATTTGACATCATAATAGAGAGGCGAATCTGGTATTGATATTTGACATCACAGCAGAGACGCGACTCTGGTATTGATGTGTGACATCACAGCAGTGAGGCGAATCTGGCATTGATATTTGACATCACAACAGAGACGAGAGTCCGGTATTGATATTTGACATCACAGCAGTGAGGCGAAACTGGCATTGATATTTGTCATCACAGCAGTGAGGCGAATCTGGCATTGATATTTGACATCACAATAGAGAAGTGAATCTGGCATTGATATGTGACATCACATCAGAGACGCGAATCTGGCATTGATATTTGACATCACATCAGAGAGACGAATCTGGCATTGATATTTGATATCACAGCAGTGAGGCGAATCTGGCATTGATATTTGACATCACAATAGAAACGCGAATCTGGCATTGATATTTGACATCACAATAGAAACGCGAATCTGGTATTGATATGTGACATCACATCAGAGACATGAATCTGGCATTGATTTTTCAAATCACATCAGAGACGGAATCTGGCATTGATATTTGACATGACAATAGAGAGGCGAAACTGGCATTGATATTTGACATCACAATAGAGAGGCGAATCTGGCATTGATATTTGACATCACAATAGAAAGGCGAATCTGGCATTGATATTTGACATCACAGCAGAGACGCGACTCTGGTATTGATGTGTGACATCACAGCAGTGAGGCGAATCTGGCATTGATATTTGACATCACAACAGAGACGAGAGTCCGGTATTGATATTTGACATCACATGAGAGAGGTGGATCTGGCATTGATATTTGACATCACAGCAGTGAGGCGAATCTGGCATTGATATTTGACATGACAATAGAGAGGCGAATTTGGCATTGATATTTGACATCACAATAGAGAGGCGAGTCTGGTATTGATATGTGACATCACAGCAGAGGCTCGAATCTGGCATTGATATTTGACATCACAATAGAGAGTCGAATCTGGCATTGATATTTGACATCACAATAGAGAGGTTCCAATATGGCATTGATATTTGGCATCACATTAGAAACGCGAATCTGGCATTGAAATTTGACATCACAGCAGTGAGGCGAATCTGGCATTGATATTTGACATCACAGCAGTGAGGCGAATCTGGCATAGATATTTGACATCACAATAGAGAGGTGAATCTGGCATTGATATGTGACATCACATCAGAGACGCGAATCTGGCATTGATTTTTGACTTAAAAATAGAGAGGCGAATCTGGCATTGATATTTGACATCACAATAGAGAGGAAAATCTGGCATTGATATTTGACATGACAATAGAGAGGCGAAACTGGCATTGATATTTGAAATCACAATAGAAACGCGAATCTGGCATTGATATTTGACATCACAATAGAGAGGCGAAACTGGCATTGATATTTGACATCACATTAGAAACGCGAATCTGGCATTGATATTTGACATCACAATAGAGAGGCGAAACTGGCATTGATATTTGACATCACATTAGAAACGCGAATCTGGCATTGATATTTGACATCACAATAGAGAGGCGAAACTGGCATTGATATTTGACATCACATTAGAAACGCGAATCTAGCATTGATATTTGACATTACAATAGAGAGGCGAATCTGGCATTGATATTTGACATCACAGCAGTGAGGCGAATCTGGCATTGATATTTGACATCACAGCAGTGAGACGAATCTGGCATTGATATTTGACATAACAATAAAAAGGCGAATCTAGCATTGATATGTGACATTACATCAGAGACGCGAATCTGGCATTGATTTTTGACTTAAAAATAGAGAGGCGAATCTGGCATTGATATTTGACATCACAATAGAGAGGAAAATCTGGCATTGATATTTGACATGACAATAGAGAGGCGAATCTGGCATTGATATTTGACATCACTGCAGAGACGCGACTCTGGTATTGATGTGTGACATCACAGCAGTGAGGCGAATCTGGCATTGATATTTGACATCACAACAGAGACGAGAGTCCGGTATTGATATTTGACATCACAGCAGTGAGGCGAAACTGGCATTGATATTTGTCATCACAGCAGTGAGGCGAATCTGGCATTGATATTTGACATCACAATAGAGAAGTGAATCTGGCATTGATATGTGACATCACATCAGAGACGCGAATCTGGCATTGATATTTGACATCACAATAGAGAGTCGAATCTGGCATTGATATTTGACATCACAATAGAGAGTCGAATCTGGCATTGATATTTGACATCACATCAGAGAAGCGAATCTGGCATTGATATTTGACATCACAATAGAGAGTCGAATCTGGCATTGATATTTGACATCACAATAGAGAGGTTCCAATATGGCATTGATATTTGGCATCACATTAGAAACGCGAATCTGGCATTGAAATTTGACATCACAGCAGTGAGGCGAATCTGGCATTGATATTTGACATCACAGCAGTGAGGCGAATCTGGCATAGATATTTGACATCACAATAGAGAGGTGAATCTGGCATTGATATGTGACATCACATCAGAGACGCGAATCTGGCATTGATTTTTGACTTAAAAATAGAGAGGCGAATCTGGCATTGATATTTGACATCACAAGAGAGAGGAAAATCTGGCATTGATATTTGAAATCACAATAGAAACGCGAATCTGGCATTGATATTTGACATCACAATAGAGAGGCGAAACTGGCATTGATATTTGAAATCACAATAGAAACGCGAATCTGGCATTGATATTTGACATCACAATAGAGAGGCGAAACTGGCATTGATATTTGACATCACATTAGAAACGCGAATCTGGCATTGATATTTGACATCACAATAGAGAGGCGAAACTGGCATTGATATTTGACATCACATTAGAAACGCGAATCTGGCATTGATATTTGACATCACAATAGAGAGGCGAAACTGGCATTGATATTTGACATCACATTAGAAACGCGAATCTAGCATTGATATTTGACATTACAATAGAGAGGCGAATCTGGCATTGATATTTGACATCACAGCAGTGAGGCGAATCTGGCATTGATATTTGACATCACAGCAGTGAGACGAATCTGGCATTGATATTTGACATAACAATAAAAAGGCGAATCTAGCATTGATATGTGACATCACATCAGAGACGCGAATCTGGCATTGATTTTTGACTTAAAAATAGAGAGGCGAATCTGGCATTGATATTTGACATCACAATAGAGAGGAAAATCTGGCATTGATATTTGACATGACAATAGAGAGGCGAATCTGGCATTGATATTTGACATCACAGCAGTGAGGCGACTCTGGTATTGATGTGTGACATCACAGCAGTGAGGCGAATCTGGCATTGATATTTGACATCACAACAGAGACGAGAGTCCGGTATTGATATTTGACATCACAGCAGTGAGGCGAAACTGGCATTGATATTTGTCATCACAGCAGTGAGGCGAATCTGGCATTGATATTTGACATCACAATAGAGAAGTGAATCTGGCATTGATATGTGACATCACAAAAGAGACGCGAATCTGGCATTGATATTTGACATCACATCAGAGAGACGAATTTAGCATTGATATTTGATATCACAGCAGTGAGGCGAATCTGGCATTGATATTTGACATCACAATAGAAACGCGAATCTGGCATTGATATTTGACATCACAATAGAAACGCGAATCTGGTATTGATATGTGACATCACATCAGAGACATGAATCTGACATTGATTTTTCAAATCACATCAGAGACGGAATCTGGCATTGATATTTGACATGACAATAGAGAGGCGAAACTGGCATTGATATTTGACATCACAATAGAGAGGCGAATCTGGCATTGATATTTGACATCACAATAGAAAGGCGAATCTGGCATTGATATTTGACATCACAGCAGAGACGCGACTCTGGTATTGATGTGTGACATCACAGCAGTGAGGCGAATCTGGCATTGATATTTGACATCACAACAGAGACGAGAGTCCGGTATTGATATTTGACATCACATGAGAGAGGTGGATCTGGCATTGATATTTGACATCACAGCAGTGAGGCGAATCTGGCATTGATATTTGACATGACAATAGAGAGGCGAATTTGGCATTGATATTTGACATCACAATAGAGAGGCGAGTCTGGTATTGATATGTGACATCACAGCAGAGGCTCGAATCTGGCATTGATATTTGACATCACAATAGAGAGTCGAATCTGGCATTGATATGTGACATCACATCAGAGAAGCGAATCTGGCATTGATATTTGACATCACAATAGAGAGTCGAATCTGGCATTGATATTTGACATCACAATAGAAACGCGAATCTGGCATTGATATTTGACATCACAGCAGTGAGGCGAATCTGGCATAGATATTTGACATCACAATAGAGAGGCGAAACTGGCATTGATATTTGTCATCACAGCAATGAGGCGAATCTGGCATTGATATTTGACATCACAATAGAGAGGTGAATCTGGCATTGATATGTGACATCACATCAGAGACGCGAATCTGGCATTGATATTTGATATCACAGCAGTGAGGCGAATCTGGCATTGATATTTGACATCACAATAGAGAGGCGAATCTGGCATTGATATTTGACATCACAATAGAGAGGCGAATCTGGCATTGATATTTGACATCACAATAGAGAGGTCCCAATATGGCATTGATATTTGGCATCACATTAGAAACGCGAATCTGGCATTGATATTTGACATCACAACAGAGACGAGAGTCCGGTATTGATATTTGACATCACATGAGAGAGGTGGATCTGGCATTGATATTTGACATCACAGCAGTGAGGCGAATCTGGCATTGATATTTGACATGACAATAGAGAGGCGAATCTGGCATTGATATTTGACATCACAATAGAGAGGCGAGTCTGGTATTGATATGTGACATCACAGCAGAGACTCGAATCTGGCATTGATATTTGACATCACAATAGAGAGTCGAATCTGGCATTGATATTTGACATCACATTAGAAACGCGAATCTGGCATTGATATTTGACATCACAAAAGAGAGGCGAATCTGGCATTGATATTTGACATCACAATAGAGAGGTCCCAATATGGCATTGATATTTGGCATCACATTAGAAACGCGAATCTGGCATTGATATTTGACATCACAGCAGTGAGGCGAATCTGGCATTGATATTTGATATCACAGCAGTGAGGCTAATCTGGCATAGATATTTGACATCACAATAGAGAGGCGAAACTGGCATTGATATTTGTCATCACAGCAGTGAGGCAAATCTGGCATTGATATTTGACATCACAATAGAGAGGTGAATCTGGCATTGATATGTGACATCACATCAGAGACGCGAATCTGGCATTGATATTTGACATCACATCAGAGAGACGAATCTGGCATTGATATTTGACATGACAATAGAGAGGTGAATCTGGCATTGATATTTGACATCACAATAGAGAGGCGAATCTGGCATTGATATTTGACATCACAATAGAGAGGTCCCAATATGGCATTGATATTTGGCATCACATTAGAAACGCGAATCTGGCATTGATATTTGACATCACAGCAGTGAGGCGAATCTGGCATAGATATTTGACATCACAATAGAGAGGAGAAACTGGCATTGATATTTGTCATCACAGCAATGAGGCGAATCTGGCATTGATATTTGACATCACAATAGAGAGGTGAATCTGGCATTGATATGTGACATCACATCAGAGACGCGAATCTGGCATTGATATTTGACATCACATCAGAGAGACGAATCTGGCATTGATATTTGACATGACAATAGAGAGGTGAATCTGGCATTGATATTTGACATCACAATAGAGAGGCGAATCTGGCATTGATATTTGACATCACAATAGAGAGGTCCCAATATGGCATTGATATTTGGCATCACATTAGAAACGCGAATCTGGCATTGATATTTGACATCACAGCAGTGAGGCGAATCTGGCATAGATATTTGACATCACAATAGAGAGGCGAAACTGGCATTGATATTTGTCATCACAGCAATGAGGCGAATCTGGCATTGATATTTGACATCACAATAGAGAGGTGAATCTGGCATTGATATGTGACATCACATCAGAGACGCGAATCTGGCATTGATATTTGATATCACAGCAGTGAGGCGAATCTGGCATTGATATTTGACATCACAATAGAGAGGCGAATCTGGCATTGATATTTGACATCACAATAGAGAGGCGAATCTGGCATTGATATTTGACATCACAATAGAGAGGTCCCAATATGGCATTGATATTTGGCATCACATTAGAAACGCGAATCTGGCATTGATATTTGACATCACAACAGAGACGAGAGTCCGGTATTGATATTTGACATCACATGAGAGAGGTGGATCTGGCATTGATATTTGACATCACAGCAGTGAGGCGAATCTGGCATTGATATTTGACATGACAATAGAGAGGCGAATCTGGCATTGATATTTGACATCACAATAGAGAGTCGAATCTGGCATTGATATTTGACATCACATTAGAAACGCGAATCTGGCATTGATATTTGACATCACAAAAGAGAGGCGAATCTGGCATTGATATTTGACATCACAATAGAGAGGTCCCAATATGGCATTGATATTTGGCATCACATTAGAAACGCGAATCTGGCATTGATATTTGACATCACAGCAGTGAGGCGAATCTGGCATTGATATTTGATATCACAGCAGTGAGGCTAATCTGGCATAGATATTTGACATCACAATAGAGAGGCGAAACTGGCATTGATATTTGTCATCACAGCAGTGAGGCAAATCTGGCATTGATATTTGACATCACAATAGAGAGGTGAATCTGGCATTGATATGTGACATCACATCAGAGACGCGAATCTGGCATTGATATTTGACATCACATCAGAGAGACGAATCTGGCATTGATATTTGACATGACAATAGAGAGGTGAATCTGGCATTGATATTTGACATCACAATAGAGAGGCGAATCTGGGATTGATATTTGACATCACAATAGAGAGGTCCCAATATGGCATTGATATTTGGCATCACATTAGAAACGCGAATCTGGCTTTGATATTTGACATCACAGCAGAGACGCGAATCTGGCATTGATATTTGAAATCACAATAGAAACGCGAATCTGGCATTGATATTTGACATCACAATAGAGAGGCGAAACTGGCATTGATATTTGACATCACATTAGAAACGCGAATCTGGCATTGATATTTGACATTACAATAGAGAGGCGAATCTGGCATTGATATTTGACATCACAGCAGTGAGGCGAATCTGGCATTGATATTTGACATCACAGCAGTGAGACGAATCTGGCATTGATATTTGACATCACAATAAAAAGGCGAATCTAGCATTGATATGTGACATCACATCAGAGACGCGAATCTGGCATTGATTTTTGACTTAAAAATAGAGAGGCGAATCTGGCATTGATATTTGACATCACAATAGAGAGGAAAATCTGGCATTGATATTTGACATGACAATAGAGAGGCGAAACTGGCATTGATATTTGACATCACAATAGAAACGCGAATCTGGCATTGATATTTGACATCACAATAGAGAGGCGAAACTGGCATTGATATTTGACATCACATTAGAAACGCGAATCTGGCATTGATATTTGACATCACAATAGAGAGGCGAAACTGGCATTGATATTTGACATCACATTAGAAACGCGAATCTGGCATTGATATTTGACATCACAATAGAGAGGCGAAACTGGCATTGATATTTGACATCACATTAGAAACGCGAATCTGGCATTGATATTTGACATTACAATAGAGAGGCGAATCTGGCATTGATATTTGACATCACAGCAGTGAGGCGAATCTGGCATTGATATTTGACATCACAGCAGTGAGACGAATCTGGCATTGATATTTGACATCACAATAAAAAGGCGAATCTAGCATTGATATGTGACATCACATCAGAGACGCGAATCTGGCATTGATTTTTGACTTAAAAATAGAGAGGCGAATCTGGCATTGATATTTGACATCACAATAGAGAGGAAAATCTGGCATTGATATTTGACATGACAATAGAGAGGCGAATCTGGCATTGATATTTGACATCATAATAGAGAGGCGAATCTGGTATTGATATTTGACATCACAGCAGAGACGCGACTCTGGTATTGATGTGTGACATCACAGCAGTGAGGCGAATCTGGCATTGATATTTGACATCACATCAGAGGCGAGAGTCCGGTATTGATATTTGACATCACAGCAGTGAGGCGAAACTGGCATTGATATTTGACATCACAATAGAGAAGTGAATCTGGCATTGATATGTGACATCACATCAGAGACGCGAATCTGGCATTGATATTTGACATCACATCAGAGAGACGAATCTGGCATTGATATTTGATATCACAGCAGTGAGGCGAATCTGGCATTGATATTTGACATCACAATAGAAACGCGAATCTGGCATTGATATTTGACATCACAATAGAAACGCGAATCTGGTATTGATATGTGACATCACATCAGAGACATGAATCTGGCATTGATTTTTCAAATCACATCAGAGACGGAATCTGGCATTGATATTTGACATGACAATAGAGAGGCGAAACTGGCATTGATATTTGACATCACAATAGAGAGGCGAATCTGGCATTGATATTTGACATCACAATAGAAAGGCGTATCTGGCATTGATATTTGACATCACAGCAGAGACGCGACTCTGGTATTGATGTGTGACATCACAGCAGTGAGGCGAATGTGGCATTGATATTTGACATCACAACAGAGACGAGAGTCCGGTATTGATATTTGACATCACATGAGAGAGGTGGATCTGGCATTGATATTTGACATCACAGCAGTGAGGCGAATCTGGCATTGATATTTGACATGACAATAGAGAGGCGAATTTGGCATTGATATTTGACATCACAATAGAGAGGCGAGTCTGGTATTGATATGTGACATCACAGCAGAGCCTCGAATCTGGCATTGATATTTGACATCACAATAGAGAGTCGAATCTGGCATTGATATGTGACATCACATCAGAGAAGCGAATCTGGCATTGATATTTGACATCACAATAGAGAGTCGAATCTGGCATTGATATTTGACATCACAATAGAGAGGTCCCAATATGGCATTGATATTTGGCATCACATTAGAAACGCGAATCTGGCATTGATATTTGACATCACAGCAGTGAGGCGAATCTGGCATTGATATTTGACATCACAGCAGTGAGGCGAATCTGGCATAGATATTTGACATCACAATAGAGAGGCGAAACTGGCATTGATATTTGTCATCACAGCAATGAGGCGAATCTGGCATTGATATTTGACATCACAATAGAGAGGTGAATCTGGCATTGATATGTGACATCACATCAGAGACGCGAATCTGGCATTGATATTTGATATCACAGCAGTGAGGCGAATCTGGCATTGATATTTGACATCACAATAGAGAGGCGAATCTGGCATTGATATTTGACATCACAATAGAGAGGCGAATCTGGCATTGATATTTGACATCACAATAGAGAGGCGAGTCTGGTATTGATATGTGACATCACATTAGAAACGCGAATCTGGCATTGATATTTGACATCACAATAGAGAGTCGAATCTGGCATTGATATTTGACATCACATTAGAAACGCGAATCTGGCATTGATATTTGACATCACAAAAGAGAGGCGAATCTGGCATTGATATTTGACATCACAATAGAGAGGTCCCAATATGGCATTGATATTTGGCATCACATTAGAAACGCGAATCTGGCATTGATATTTGACATCACAGCAGTGAGGCGAATCTGGCATTGATATTTGATATCACAGCAGTGAGGCTAATCTGGCATAGATATTTGACATCACAATAGAGAGGCGAAACTGGCATTGATATTTGTCATCACAGCAGTGAGGCGAATCTGGCATTGATATTTGACATCACAATAGAGAGGTGAATCTGGCATTGATATGTGACATCACATCAGAGACGCGAATCTGGCATTGATATTTGACATCACATCAGAGAGACGAATCTGGCATTGATATTTGACATCACAATAGAGAGGCGAATCTGGCATTGATATTTGACATCACAATAGAGAGGCGAATCTGGCATTGATATTTGACATCACAATAGAGAGGTCCCAATATGGCATTGATATTTGGCATCACATTAGAAACGCGAATCTGGCTTTGATATTTGACATCACAGCAGAGACGCGAATCTGGCATTGATATTTGACATCAGAGCAGTGAGGCGAATCTGGCATAGATATTTGACATCACAATAGAGAGGCGAAACTGGCATTGATATTTGTCATCACAGCAGTGAGGCGAATCTGGCATTGATATTTGACATCACAATAGAGAGGTGAATCTGGTATTGATATGTGACATCACATCAGAGACGCGAATCTGGCATTGATATTTGATATCACAGCAGTGAGGCGAATCTGGCATTGATATTTGACATCACAATAGAGAGGCGAATCTGGCATTGATATTTGACATCACAATAGAGAGGTCCCAATATGGCATTGATATTTGGCATCACATTAGAAACGCGAATCTGGCATTGATATTTGACATCACAGCAGAGACGCGAATCTGGCATTGATATTTGACATCACAGCAGTGAGGCGAATCTGGCATAGATATTTGACATCACAATAGAGAGGCGAAACTGGCATTGATATTTGTCATCACAGCAGTGAGGCGAATCTGGCATAGATATTTGACATCACAATAGAGAGGCGAATCTGGCATTGATATTTGACATCACAATAGAGAGGCGAATCTGGCATTGATATTTGACATCACAATAGAAACGCGAATCCGGCATTGATATTTGACATCACAATAGAAACGCGAATCTGGCATTGATATTTGACATCACAATAGAAACGCGAATCTGGTATTGATATGTGACATCACATCAGAGACATGAATCTGGCATTGATTTTTCAAATCACATCAGAGACGGAATCTGGCATTGATATTTAACATCACAAAAGAGAGGCGAATCTGGCATTGATATTTGACATGACAATAGAGAGGCGAAACTGGCATTGATATTTGACATCACAATAGAGAGGCGAATCTGGCATTGATATTTGACATCACAATAGAGAGGCGAATCTGGCATTGATATTTGACATCATAATAGAGAGGCGAATCTGGTATTGATATTTGACATCACAGCAGAGACGCGACTCTGGTATTGATGTGTGACATCACAGCAGTGAGGCGAATCTGGCATTGATATTTGACATCACAACAGAGACGAGAGTCCGGTATTGATATTTGACATCACATGAGAGAGGTGGATCTGGCATTGATATTTGACATCACAGCAGTGAGGCGAATCTGGCATTGATATTTGACATGACAATAGAGAGGCGAATCTGGCATTGATATTTGACATCACAATAGAGAGGCGAGTCTGGTATTGATATGTGACATCACAGCAGAGACTCGAATCTGGTATTGATATTTGACATCACAATAGAGAGTCGAATCTGGCATTGATATGTGACATCACATCAGAGAAGCGAATCTGGCATTGATATTTGACATCACAATAGAGAGTCGAATCTGGCATTGATATGTGACATCACATCAGAGAAGCGAATCTGGCATTGATATTTGACATCACATTAGAAACGCGAATCTGGCATTGATATTTGACATCACAATAGAGAGGTCCCAATATGGCATTGATATTTGGCATCACATTAGAAACGCGAATCTGGCATTGATATTTGACATCACAGCAGTGAGGCGAATCTGGCATTGATATTTGACATCACAGCAGTGAGGCGAATCTGGCATTGATATGTGACATCACAATAGAGAGGCGAAACTGGCATTGATATTTGTCATCACAGCAGTGAGGCGAATCTGGCATTGATATTTGACATCACAATAGAGAGGTGAATCTGGCATTGATATGTGACATCACATCAGAGACGCGAATCTGGCATTGATATTTGATATCACAGCAGTGAGGCGAATCTGGCATTGATATTTGACATCACAATAGAGAGGCGAATCTGGCATTGATATTTGACATCACAATAGAGAGGCGAATCTGGCATTGATATTTGACATCACAATAGAGAGGTCCCAATATGGCATTGATATTTGGCATCACATTAGAAACGCGAATCTGGCATTGATATTTGACATCACAACAGAGACGAGAGTCCGGTATTGATATTTGACATCACATGAGAGAGGTGGATCTGGCATTGATAATTGACATCACAGCAGTGAGGCGAATCTGGCATTGATATTTGACATGACAATAGAGAGGCGAATCTGGCATTGATATTTGACATCACAATAGAGAGGCGAGTCTGGTATTGATATGTGACATCACAGCAGAGACTCGAATCTGGCATTGATATTTGACATCACAATAGAGAGGTGAATCTGGCATTGATATGTGACATCACATCAGAGAAGCGAATCTGGCATTGATATTTGACATCACAATAGAGAGTTGAATCTGGCATTGATATGTGACATCACATCAGAGAAGCGAATCTGGCATTGATATTTGACATCACAATAGAGAGGCGAAACTGCCATTGATATTTGACATCACATTAGAAACGCGAATCTGGCATTGATATTTGACATCACAATAGAGAGGTCCCAATATGGCATTGATATTTGGCATCACATTAGAAACGCGAATCTGGCATTGATATTTGACATCACAGCAGTGAGGCGAATCTGGCATTGATATTTGACATCACAGCAGTGAGGCGAATCTGGCATAGATATTTGACATCACAATAGAGAGGCGAAACTGGCATTGATATTTGTCATCACAGCAGTGAGGCGAATCTGGCATTGATATTTGACATCACAATAGAGAGGTGAATCTGGCATTGATATGTGACATCACATCAGAGACGCGAATCTGGCATTGATATTTGACATCACATCAGAGAGACGAATCTGGCATTGATATTTGATATCACAGCAGTGAGGCGAATCTGGCATTGATATTTGACATCACAATAGAGAGGCGAATCTGGCATTGATATTTGACATGACAATAGAGAGGCGAATCTGGCATTGATATTTGACATCACAATAGAGAGGTCCCAATATGACATTGATATTTGGCATCACATTAGAAACGCGAATCTGGCTTTGATATTTGACATCACAGCAGAGACGCGAATCTGGCATTGATATTTGACATCACAGCAGTGAGGCGAATCTGGCATAGATATTTGACATCACAATAGAGAGGCGAAACTGGCATTGATATTTGTCATCACAGCAGTGAGTCGAATCTGGCATTGATATTTGACATCACAATAGAGAGGTGAATCTGGCATTGATATGTGACATCACATCAGAGACGCGAATCTGGCATTGATATTTGACATCACATCAGAGAGGCGAATCTGGCATTGATATTTGACATCACAATAGAGAGGCGAATCTGGCATTGATATTTGACATCACAATAGAAACGCGAATCTGGCATTGATATTTGACATCACAATAGAAACGCGAATCTGGTATTGATATGTGACATCACATCAGAGACATGAATCTGGCATTGATATTTGACATCACAATAAAGAGGCGAATCTAGCATTGATATGTGACATCACATCAGAGACGCGAATCTGGCATTGATATTTGACATCCCAATAGAGAGGATAATCTGGTATTGATATTTAACATCACATTAGAGACGCCAGTCTGGCATCGATATTTGACATGACAATAGAGAGGCGAATCTGGCATAGATATTTGACATCACAAAAGAGAGGCGAATCTGGCATTGATATTTGAAATCACAATAGAGAGGCGAAACTGGCATTGATATTTGACATCACATTAGAAACGCGAATCTGGCATTGATATTTGACATCACAAAAGAGAGGCGAATCTGGCATTGATATTTGACATCACATTAGAAACGCGAATCTTGCATTGATATTTGACATCACAAAAGAGAGGCGAATCTGGCATTGATATTTGACATCACAAAAGAGAGGCGAATCTGGCATTGATATTTGACATCACAAAAGAGAGGCGAATCTGGCATTGATATTTGACATCACAAAAGAGAGGCGAATCTGGCATTGATATTTGACATCACATTAGAAACGCGAATCTTGCATTGATATTTGACACCACAAAAGAGAGGCGAATCTAGCATTGATATTTGACATCACAAAAGAGAGGCGAATCTGGCATTGATATTTGACATCACAAAAGAGAGGCGAATCTGGCATTGATATTTGACATCACAGCAGTGAGGCGAATCTGGCATTGATATTTGACATCACAGCAGTGAGACGAATCTGGCATTGATATTTGACGTCACAGCAGTGAGGCGAATCTGGCATTGATATTTGACTTCACAATAGAGAGGTGAATCTGGCATTGATATTTGACATCACAATAGAGAGGCGAAACTGGCATTGATATTTGACATCACATTAGAAACGGGAATCTGGCATTGATATTTGACATCACAATAAAGAGGCGAATCTAGCATTGATATGTGACATCACATCAGAGACACGAATCTGGCATTGATATTTGACATCACAATAGAAACGCGAATCTGGCATTGATATTTGACATCACAATAAAGAGGCGAATCTGGCATTGATATTTGACATCACAATAAAGAGGCGAATCTGGCATTGATATTTGACATCACAATAAAGAGGCGAATCTGGCATTGATATTTGACATGACAATAGAAACGCGAATCTGGCACTGATATTTGACATCACAATAGAGAGGAGAATCTGGCATTGATATTTGACATGACAATAGAGAGCGAAACTGGCATTGATATTTGACATCACAATAGAGAGGCGAATCTGGCATTGATATTTAACATCACATTAGAGACGCCAGTCTGGCATCGATATTTGACATGACAATAGAGAGGCGAATCTGGCATAGATATTTGACATCATAATAGAGAGGATAATCTGGTATTGATATTTAACATCACATTAGAGACGCCAGTCTGGCATCGATATTTGACATGACAATAGAGAGGCGAATCTGGCATAGATATTTGACATCACAAAAGAGAGGCGAATCTGGCATTGATATTTGAAATCACAATAGAGAGGCGAAACTGGCATTGATATTTGACATCACATTAGAAACGCGAATCTGGCATTGATATTTGACATCACAATAGAGAGGCGAATCTGGCATTGATATTTGACATCACATTAGAAACGCGAATCTTGCATTCATATTTGACATCACAAAAGAGAGGCGAATCTAGCATTGATATTTGACATCACAATAGAGAGGCGAATCTGGCATTGATATTTGACATCACAAAAGAGAGGCGAATCTGGCATTGATATTTGGCATCACATTAGAAACGCGAATCTGGCATTGATATTTGACATCACAAAAGAGAGGCGAATCCGGCATTGATATTTGACATCACAGCAGTGAGGCGAATCTGGCATTGATATTTGACATCACAGCAGTGAGGCGAATCTGGCATTGATATTTGACATCACAGCAGTGAGGCGAATCTGGCATTGATATTTGACATCACAGCAGTGAGGCGAATCTGGCATTGATATTTGACATCACATTAGAAACGCGAATCTGGCATTGATATTTGACATCACAGCAGAGAGGCGAATCTCACATTGATATTTGACATAACAATACAGAGGCGAATCTGTTCTTGATATTTGACATCACAATAGAGAGGCGAATCTGGCATTGATATTTGACATCACAGCAGTGAGGCGAATCTGGCATTGATATTTGACATCACAGCAGTGAGGCGAATCTGGCATTGATATTTGACCTCACAATAGAGAGGTGAATCTGGCATTGATATGTGACATCACATCAGAGACGTGAATCTGGCATTGATATTTGACATCACAGCAGAGAAACGAATCTGACATTGATATTTGACATAACAATAGAGAGGTGAATCTGGTATTGATATTTGACATAACAATAGAGAGGTGAATCTGGCATTGATATTTGAAATCACAATAGAGAGGTGAAACTGGCATTGATATTTGACATCACAATAAAAAGGCGAATCTAGCATTGATATGTGACATCACATCAGGGACGCGAATCTGGCATTGATATTTGACATAACAATACAGAGGCGAATCTGGCATTGATATTTGACATAACAATACAGAGGCGAAACTGGAATTGATATTTGACATCACAATAAAAAGGCGAATCTAGCATTGATATTTGACATCACATCAGAGAGGCGAATCTGGTATTGATATTTGCCATCACCGCAAGTAAGTGAGTCTGGTATTGATATGTGACATCACATCAGAGACATGAATCTGGCATTGATTTTTCAAATCACATCAGAGACGGAATCTGGCATTGATATTTGACATCACAAAAGTGAGGCGAATCTGGCATTGATATTTGACATGACAATAGAGAGGCGAAACTGGCATTGATATTTGACATGATAATAGAGAGGAGAATCTGGCATTGATATTTGACATCACATCAGAGAGGCTACTCTGGCACTGATATTTGACATCACAATAGAGAGGCGAATCTGGCATTGATATTTGACATGACAATAGAGAGGCGAAACTGGCATTGATATTTGACATCATAATAGAGAGGATAATCTGGTATTGATATTTAACATCACATGAGAGACGCCAGTCTGGCATCGATATTTGACATGACAATAGAGAGGCGAATCTGGCATTGATATTTGAAATCACAATAGAGAGGCGAAACTGGCATTGATATTTGATATCACAATAGAGATGCGAATCTGGCATTGATATTTGGCATCACAGCAGTGAGGCGAATCTGGCATTGATATTTGACATCACAATAGAGAGGCGAATCTGGCATTGATATTTGACATCACAATAGAGAGGCGAATCTGGCATTGATATTTGACATCACAATAGAGAGGCGAATCTGGCATTGATATTTGACTTCACAATAGAGAGGTGAATCTGGCATTGATATGTGACATCACATCAGAGACGCGAATCTGGCATTGATATTTGACATCACAATAGAAAGGCGAATCTGGTATTGATATTTGACATCACAATAGAGAGGTGAATCTGGCATTGATATTTGACATCACAATAGAGAGGCGAATCTGGCATTGATATTTGACTTCACAATAGAGAGGTGAATCTGGCATTGATATGTGACATCACATCAGAGACGCGAATCTGGCATTGATATTTGACATCACAATAGAAAGGCGAATCTGGTATTGATATTTGACATCACAATAGAGAGGTGAATCTGGCATTGATATTTGACATCACAATAGAGAGGCGAAACTGTCATTGATATTTGACATCACATTAGAGAGGTGAATCTGGCATTGATATTTGACATCACAATAGAGAGGCGAATCTAGCATTGATATGTGACATCACATCAGAGACGAAAATCTGGCATTGATATTTGACATAACAATACAGAGGCGAATCTGGCATTGATATTTGACATCACATCAGAGAGACGAATCTGGCATTGATATTTGACATCATTAAAGAGAGGCGACTCTGGCACTGATATTTGACATCACAATAGAGAGGTGAATCTGGCATTGATATTTGACTTAACAATAGAGAAGTGAATCTGGCATTGATATTTGACATCACAATAGAGAGGTGAATCTGGCATTGATATTTGACATCACAGCAGTGAGGCGAATCTGGCATTGATATTTGACATCAAAGCAGAGACGCGAGTCTGGTATTGATGTGTGACATCACAGCAGAGAGGCGAATCTCACATTGATATGTGACATTACAATGGAGAGGCGAATCTGGCATTGATATTTGACATAACAATACAGAGGCGAATCTGTTATTGATATTTGACATCACAATAGAGAGGTGAATGTCACGGCGGGGTGCGCCGGTGTGAAGAATGAGGTAGACCCAAGAGCAGACACGATGGAGACAGAAACTAGGTTTCCAAAATAAAGCAAGCCTTTATTGTGGCTGAAGTCATGACAAAAACACTAGGGAACACTAAAACTGGGAATACTAGGTAGACAGAACACTGTGTAAACTAGAAGGCTAGACACTCTGTGAAGGTACTGTGAAAAAACTATAAACACAGAGTAACGAAGCAGGCTATGAAACACAGTGTCGCAAAAAGGGAAACTACAAAAACATGAGGTGAGGATAACAGACGATCTGACGCTGACTGAGTGGAAACACACAGGCTAAATACACATAAGGAATGATCAAAGGAAGTAGAATCACATGGGGAAAACAGCTGATCACAATTAACATAATGACGGGACACGAGAAACTAAATACAATAAACACAACACACAAGCTCTTTCAAAATAAAACAGGAAACATAAGGAGACACAACCATGACTTGAATCCTACAAACAAGGAGAACTTAAAAACAAAACATGGTGGAATGTAACTCGATAAGCTGAAATGAAACTAGACTAAAAAGAATAACAAAACACCAAGAAACTCAGAATACTGGGTCACATGACCCAGGGCCATGACAGTGAATCTGGCATTGATATTTGGCATCACATTAGAAACGCGAATCTGGCATTGATATTTGGCATCACATTAGAAACGCGAATCTGGCATTCATATTTGATATCACAGCAGTGAGGCGAATCTGGCATTGATATTTGACATCACAGCAGTGAGGCGAATCTGGCATTGATATTTGACATCACAGCAGTGAGGCGAATCTGGCATTGATATTTGACACGACAATAGAGAGGCGAAACTGACATTGATATTTGTCATCACAGCAGTGAGGCGATTCTGGCATTGATATTTGACTTCACAATAGAGAGGCGAATCTGGCATTGATATTTGACATCACAATAGAGAGGCGAATCTGGCATTGATATTTGACATCACAGCAGTGAGGCGAATCTGGCATTGATATTTGACATCACAGCAGTGAGGCGAATCTGGCATTGATATGTGACATCACATCAGAGACGCGAATCTGGCATTGATATTTGACATCACATCAGAGAGACGAATCTGGCATTGATATTTGATATCACAATAGAGAGGCGAATCTGGCATTGATATTTGACATCACAATAGAGAGGCGAATCTGGCATTGATATTTGATATCACAGCAGTGAGGCGAATCTGGCATTGATATTTGACATGACAATAGAGAGGCGAAACTGGCATTGATATTTGTCGTCACAGCAGTGAGGCGATTCTGGCATTGATATTTGACATGACAATAGAGAGGTGAATCTGGCATTGATATGTGACATCACAGCAGTGAGGCGAATCTGGCATTGATATTTGACACGACAATAGAGAGGCGAAACTGACATTGATATTTGTCATCACAGCAGTGAGGCGATTCTGGCATTGATATTTGACTTCACAATAGAGAGGCGAATCTGGCATTGATATTTGACATCACAATAGAGAGGCGAATCTGGCATTGATATTTGACATCACAGCAGTGAGGCGAATCTGGCATTGATATTTGACATCACAGCGGTGAGGCGAATCTGGCATTGATATGTGACATCACATCAGAGACGCGAATCTGGCATTGATATTTGACATCACATCAGAGAGACGAATCTGGCATTGATATTTGATATCACAATAGAGAGGCGAATCTGGCATTGATATTTGACATCACAATAGAGAGGCGAATCTGGCATTGATATTTGATATCACAGCATTGAGGCGAATCTGGCATTGATATTTGACATGACAATAGAGAGGCGAAACTGGCATTGATATTTGTCGTCACAGCAGTGAGGCGATTCTGGCATTGATATTTGACATGACAATAGAGAGGTGAATCTGGCATTGATATGTGACATCACAGCAGTGAGGCGAATCTGGCATTGATATTTGACATCACAATAGAGAGGCGAATCTGGTATTGATATTTGACATGACAATAGAGAGGCGAAACTGGCATTGATATTTGACATCACAATAGAGAGGCGAATCTGGCATTGATATTTGACATCACATTAGAAACGTGAATCTGGCATTGATATTTGACATCACAGCGGTGAGGCGAATCTAGCATTGATATTTGACTTCCCAATAGAGAGGAGACTCTGGCACTGATGTTTGACATCACAATACAGAGGCGAATCTGGCATTGATTTTTGACTTAGCAATAGGGAAGTGAATCTGGCATTGATATTAGACATCAGAACAGAGAGGCGAATCTGGTATTGATATTTGACATCTCAATAGAGAGGCGAATCTGGTATTGATATTTGACTTCCCAATAGAGAGGCGACTCTGGCACTGATGTTTGACATCACAATACAGAGGCGAATCTGGCATTGATATTTGACATCATAATAGAGAGGCGAAACTGGCATTGATATTTGACATCATAAAAGAGAGGATAATCTGGTATTGATATTTAACATCACATGAGAGACGCCAGTCTGGCATTGATATTTGGCATCACATTAGAAACGCGAATCTGGCATTGATATTTGACATCACAAAAGAGAGGCGAATCTGGCATTGATATTTGACATCACAGCAGTGAGGCGAATCTGGCATTGATATTTGACATGACAATAGAGAGGCGAAACTGGTATTGATATTTGTCATCACAGCAGTGAGGCGATTCTGGCATTGATATTTGAGATCACAATAGAGAGGTGAATCTGGCATTGATATGTGACATCACATCAGAGACGCGAATCTGGTATTGATATTTGACATGACAATAGAGAGGTGAATCTGGCATTGATTTTTGACATCACAATAGAGAGGCGAATCTGGCATTGATATTTGACATCATAACAGAGAGGCGAATCTGGTATTGATATTTGACATCTCAATAGAGAGGCGAATCTGACATTTATAAGTGACATCAAAACAGAGAGGCGAATCTGGCATTGATATTTGACATCACAATAGAGAGGCGAATCTGGCATTGATATTTGACATCTCAATAGAGAGGCGAATCTGGTATTGATATTTGACATGACAATAGAGAGGCGAATCTGGCATTGATATTTGACATCACAATAGAGAGGTGAATCTGGCATTGATATTTGACATCATAACAGAGAGGCGAATCTGGTATTGATATTTGACATCTCAATAGAGAGGCGAATCTGGTATTGATATTTGACATGACAATAGAGAGGCGAATCTGGCATTGATATTTGACATCACAATAGAGAGGTGAATCTGGCATTGATATTTGATATCACAGCAGTGAGGCGAATCTGGCATTGATATTTGACATCACAGCAGTGAGGCGAATCTGGCATTGATATTTGACATGACAATAGAGAGGCGAAACTGGTATTGATATTTGACTTCACAGTAGAGAGGCGATTCTGGCATTGATATTTGACTTCACAACAGAGAGGCCAAACTGGCATTGATATGTGACATCACATCAGAGACGCGAATCTGGCATTGATATTTGACATCACAACAGAGAGGCCAAACTGGCATTGATATGTGACATCACATCAGAGACGAAAATCTGGCATTGATATTTGACATCACAATAAAGAGGCGAATCTGGCATTGATATGTGACATCACATCAGAGACGCGAATCTGGCATTGATATTTGACATCACAACAGAGAGACGAATCTGGCATTGATATTTGACATAACAATACAGAGGCGAATCTGGTATTGATATTTGACATGACAATAGAGAAGTGAATCTGGCATTGATATTTGACATCACAATAGAGAGGCGAATCTGGCATTGATATTTGACTTAACAATAGAGAAGTGAATCTGGCATTGATATTTGACATCACAATAGAGAGGCGAATCTGGCATTGATATTTGACATCACATTAGAAACGCGAATCTGGCATTGATATTTGACATCACAGCAGAGAGGCGAATCTGGTATTGATATTTGACATCACAGCAGAGACGCGAGTCTGGTATTGATGTGTGACATCACAGCAGAGAGGCAAATCTCACATTGATACGTGACATTACAATGGAGAGGCGAATCTGGCATTGATATTTGACATCACAGCAGAGAGACGAATCTGGCATTGATATTTGACATAACAATAGAGAGGTGAATCTGGCATTGATATTTGACTTAACAATAGAGAGGTGAATCTGGCATTGATATGTGACATCACAATAGAGAGGCGAATCTGGCATTGATATTTGACATCTGTTACGGGTTCGAAATTGAGGACGAGAGTAAAACAATGATGGTCCAGAAGAGGTCGGTCAAACAATTGATTTTAATGAATGCACGCAGCGTGGAGAGGTGCAAACTGCAAAACATCAGTTGTACATCTCTACCCAAAATACACTCTAGATTGCTTTTATAACATCAGGGTATTGTAACGCCCCTTCTTGCGTTTACAAGCACATAATTTGCATGTAGAGAACATTCATGTATTTTAAGAGATAACTGCAGACACAGAAGTTCCCCTTTCTGGCATCCATCCAAATATGGTGATGATCTAAGGCCTTTGAGGTCCCCATGGACTGGACATCCTTTCGTCACCTGTAACTAAGCAAACTCAAATACCACAAGAAGCTGAGTACATTCAGGCCTTTGCTCAGCTACTATTTTACTGTAACAATATACTCAGGCTCTGAGTTATGATATATATATATTAATTCAATCATTTTAAAGTAGTTATAACTGCACCTGTAATAAACATGTTAATAGTTGATTATGATAACCCCTATAATATAACTTATAACATAATGCCAGCAGCTTCAATAAACACTTTGATGAAATGATAACTAATGTAATGTTAAGGATGATGGTTAGATACAGTTCAGCAGTGACCTAATTTCTTTAAATATTACACATCACAATAGAGAGGCGAAACTGGCATTGATATTTGACATCACAGCAGAGACGCGAGTCTGGTATTGATGTGTGACATCACAGCAGAGAGGCGAATCTCACACTGATATGTGACATTACAATGGAGAGGCGAATCTGGCATTGATATTTGACATCACAATAGAGAGGCCAATCTGGTATTGATAATTGACATCACAGCAAGGACGTGAGTCTGGTATTGATATTTGACATCACATCAGAGACATGAATCTAGCATTGATTTTTCAAATCACATCAGAGACGGAATCTGGCATTGATATGTGACATCACAATAGAAAGCAGAATCTGGCATTGATTTGTGACATCACAATAGAGATGCGAATCTGGTATTGATAATTGACATCACTGCAAAGACGTGAATCTGGTATTGATATGTGACATCACATCAGAGACACGAATCTGGCATTGATTTTTCAAATCACATCAGAGACGCAATCTGGCATTGATATTTGACATCACAACAGAGAGGCGAATCTCGCATTGATATGTGACATCACAATGGAGAGGCGAATTTGGCATTGATATGTGACTTCACAATGGAGAGGCGAATCTGGCATTGATATTTGACATCACAATAGAGAGGTGAATCTGGCATTGATATGTGACATCACAACAGAGAGTCGAATCACACATTGATATGTGACATCTGAAGAGATTTATTCTAAAGACACTTCTTCATCTAAGAGTCTAAGACTGAAGAGATACACACACTGCAAATCTTTACTTGCAAGGGCGGTCACAGAACGCTCACATCAGAGTGGGGGCCCTGTGATCAGCGGTCTGTTACCGCTGTGGTCTTTATTTATATACAAAAGTAATACAACAGTGAATACGTCTATTCATAGGCAGAGGAGTGTTAGTGCGTAGGGAGTGAAGATAAGAGTGGTTCAGGTGTATGTGTGTGTTTTGTGACATTCAGAAGGACGCGGCCCCTCTTCTTGTTAGGGAGCGCAGATAAAACTGTCCAGCTCTCCTCTTCCTGCTTGTTCAGCTATTATCGCTGTGAGAAAGAATTTATAAAACAGAAACAGGTCTTGTAGTGGACAACAGTCTAAGTCATCAAAAGGTCATCATACAGTATTCTATCATATGTAGACTTATATCATTAAAAGCTTATACTGACTGCTAAGTACAATTTTCTTTTGACATTCCCTCCTGTTGTCACATATAACTTTTAAGTTAGATATCAGTATGTAACATCAAGTCCAACATCTTCAATGGTGATTTTCTTGTGTTGTAACCCTCCTTGAAGGTTGACTTGAAGAGTGTAAAAGGTAGATGGGTTTGTCTCTTCGAGGATGATTTGGCTGTGTTGGAATCCAATGCCAGCGAAGCTAGCGGCACACTTGGCTTGCGTGTTGTTCATGTATTTGCCATATAGTGTAGGGTGTGTCGACGTGCTGGGCATATAAGAACAGACATAACAGTCTGTATTTTCCGATTCTGCCCTGGTCCTGTCGTGGATGTAGCGGTACCAGGCATTGTTCATTCAAGGGTGTATGTGGTCTTGCGTCATGTCTCTTAGGTGGGAGTTGTCGTGCGTCCATCTTTTCTGTCTGCCTTGTGGTTCAGCTGTTGTTGGCATCAGCTGGGGTCCTGTAAGGGTGAGCGTCATAGTCAAGGTAACCAAGAGGGTCCACCTTCCCATGGTTGCACACAGGTCCGTCACACCCTGTCACTTGGCTGCCCTGGAGTTGATCAGCTGGAGATTGAAGTGCAAGCAATTCCCTACGGGCACCCAATCACCACTGAAACAACCAAGTGAGGGTGAAACTTTCCTAGTTGATTTCTGTGGAGGAAGTGGAATCCTCTGGGACCTCAACCTTTTTGCAGTGGCTCTGATGTATCCAGGAGGGTCTCTCTGCTATTTTGCAGGCAGTTGGAGTGGTCAGAAGCACTTGGTATGGACCCTCCCACCGTGGCGAGCTCCAATTTTTTCTTTGGAGTACTCGGACAAGGATCCAATCACCTGGCTTCAACTTGCAAGAAAGAGGTGAAAAAGAGTCTTGCGGCAGTTTATTGTTCAAAACAACTTCTCTGTTTGTCAACAATTGAGTCATCCAATCTGCCAGAGTGGTTTCACGGATTGATTTATCTAGTGGCTCGCTAATAACTGGCAATGGAAAAGGTCGCCCATGTATGATTTCAAATGGGGACAGTTTGTTATGTCCTTGTGTTATTCTCATCCACATTTTGACTAGGCCTACACATTCTGGCCATGGCCTGCCAGTTTCTTCCATTGTTTTCCTGAGCCTCTGTTTTATAGTGCCATTTGTTCTCTCCACTAATCCTGCACTCTGTGGATGGTAGGCACAATGGTGTTTTAAACTGAAACCTAGTGCTTCAGATACTTTGCTGATCACGTCATTTACAAAATGGGTTCCATTATCTGATCTTATCAGAGCAGGAATACCATATGTTGGAATGAAATGGTTGCATAGACACTTTGCAACTGAGATTGCATCTGCTTTTTTCACTGGTAGATTTCTGGCCATTTTGAGAAAACATCTATGATTACTAGAGAGTATTTTGAGCCCTGACACTCATTCAATTCAATGAAGTCCATATGAATTGTATGGAATGGGTGGGGTGGTGTAGGAAAATGTCCTCTTTTTGGCCTTAAGTTACCTTGGGTATTGTGTTTTTGGCAGGTCATACATTTTCTCACATATTCTTTTGCTGAAGTTTCAAAATTTATGGTGTAAAATTGTTGGTTTATTATAAGGACCATTCCTCCCCTTGAAACATGGCTTAAGCCATGGCTCACTAGAGCGGCTGTTGTGTGCAATGATTTGGGAAGAATGGGTTTTCCTGCTACTTTCATTATGTCATCAGTGTCTAGTGCTGCTCCGTGTTTTAGCCATTGTTTTTGTTCTTTTGGTGGTGCTGCTTTTTGTTCATCCTGCAGTACAGATAGTGGAATGGCGTGATTTTCATGAGTTGTTAACAAGACTGTGGTTGATATAGCTGCTGCTTTTGCAGCTTTGTCAGCAAAATTGTTCCCCTTTGTAATTTCAGAGTCATCCTTCTGGTGTGCTGCACATTTGCAAATTGCTAGATGTCGCGGCAGCTGTACTGTCTTTAACAGTTGCTTCAGCAGATCTGCATGCTGAACTGGGTTTCCAGAGGAGGTCACCATCCCTCTGTTATCCCATATTTTTGCAAAGTGGTGAACTGCTGCAAATACATACTGGCTGTCTGTGTGGATGTTAATGTCCTGTCCTTCATGTATTTCACATGCTCTGATTACTGCAGTCAGTTCTGCACTCTGAGCCGAATGTGTGTGTGGCAAAGCTCTTGCTTCCACTATAGTGTCTGTTGTGGTTACTGAATATCCTACACAATTACGCCCTAGTGCATTTTTTGATGCTGAACCGTCAACAAAGATGTCAGTGAAACCGTCTTGTGGTGTACTGTAAATGTCAGCACGTGGTTTAGTTTCCTCTTCTAAATTTTCCACGCAGCAATGTGCTTTTCCCTCAATGGGTGTTGGCAGCAATGTGCTAGGATTTAAAGGTCCACATCTCACTATGTTGATGTGGGACTGTGAAAGCAGTATGCCAACATAGGAGAGTTGTCTCGCGTGTGTTAAAAAAGGCAAATGTGCTTGTAGCAGTATAGAAGTTACTGCATGAGGTACTCTAACAGTCAGAGTGTGTCCTAAAACTATGTCGGCAGATTTTTGCACTGCCTCTGCAGCTGCTGCACATGCTTGTACACAGGTGGGCATTCCTGAGGCCACTGAATCGAGTTTGCTTGTATAGAAAGCTAGTGGCCTTTGTTTTTCTCCAAATGATTGTGTCAATACTGCTTTCATGTGTCCCTGTGTTCCGTCTACATTTAAGTAGAATGGTTTGTCATAATCTGGTAATGCAAGCACAACGTTAGTTTGGAGCATGAGTTTTAGTTTAGTAAATGCTCCTTCTGCTTCTGGTGTCCACTGTATTTTATCTTTTAAAGCAAGATCTTTTCCATAGATTAGGTTTTGCAGTGGTTGTACCCATACCGCATATTCTGGAATCCACGCCCTGCAGAAGTTGCACAACCCGAGAAAACTCATCATCTGTTGTTTAGTTTGTGGCTGTGGTGCATTTTGTATAGCCTCTTTTCTTTTGTTTAGTAGTTTTTTCCCTGCACCTGAGAGGGTGTGCCCTAAGTATGTTACCTCAGGTCTCCATAATTGGAGTTTATTCAGAGACACTTTGTGGCCTTGCTCAGCCAAGTGACGTAACACAGCCATAGTATTTTGTTTACACCCTTCCTCTGTGTGGCCAGTCACTAAAATGTCATCTACGTAAAGTAGAAACTGTCCTCCTGCTGGCAGGAGGCAGGATGTCATTGATTTCTTTAAAGCTTCAGCATAGAGAGTGGGGCTGTTTTGAAATCCCTGAGGTAACCTAGTATAGGTGTATCTCTGTCCCTCAAATGTGAAGCCAAACAGGTGTCGTGCATCTGGGTGTAAAGGTACTGAGAAAAAAGCGTTAAATCTATCACTGAGAACCATTGTTCTTTTGGGGTGACTTGATTCAGTATAGTGTGAGGATTTGCTACTACTGGTGGTATCATTTCAGTAATTTCATTTATTGCTCGCAGATCATGTACCAAACGATACTTTCCAGTATCAGCTTTCTTTACTCCAATCTTCATTGGAGTATTGCAGGTAGCAGAATTAGTTTTTATTAAAATTCCTGCTTTCTCCATATCCTTTATGACTGGCTTAATCCCTTCCATCACTTCCTTAGATAAAGGATATTGTGGTTTAATGGGCCTGTGGGATGAAACAGTCTGGACTGTTACTGAGTCTGCATTTTTTATTAATCCCACATCAGTTGGTCCATTCGACCACAATGTTGATGGTAGGTTTTTAAGTGCTGGTTCCTCCTCCAGCGAAAAGATTTCTCATTCCTGTGTGCTGTCATGCAGATGGGCTTTGGGTGTAGTTCTTATCACCCAGCCAAGTGTGTATGTCATGCACCCTGTTATTTTACCCTGTGCCCAACCCTCTTCCTCTGTAGGTGTATATCACTTATCACTTCATTAGAATAGGTTGTTCGAGGGGGTTCTGTCTTAAGTACTGTTTTACAAGCTCCTGTGTCACACAACATTTGCAGCTTTTTGCCATTTACATAGACCATAAGTGTTGGCTTTCCATCCAGTAAACTTACTAGCTGATGAACGCTGTATACTTCAGCTTCATCCTGTTCTAAATTGTTTTCTTTGTTTGTTAATGCTTTTACTTCTTTTTCATCTATCTGGCTCTCCCTTTCATCTGTCTGGGTGCTGGCAGCTACAGTGGTTGCAGCTAGTCATTCTGTGTCAGGCGTGCTCTGTGGCTTACAGTCACGTGCAAGGTGTCCCTTTTTTCCACACTCCCAGCATGTAGTGTTGAAACCACTGTTTGGTGTGTATCTAAACCTGCCTCTACCTCTTGCTCCTCCCCTATGCATTCCTCTCCCTCTCTTTTGGCCTCTGAAACCTCCCGTGTAGCCTCCACTCCCACTAAAAGCTGTAAAAGCAGTGTCAGTGTCTAGGGCAAAAACTGAGGCCCTCTCTTTGTTTTTCACTACTGTCTGTGCATGATTAGCATATTGAAGCGCCTCATCTACTGTGCCTGTATCTTGTGTTACCCAATATTTTTCTACATGAGACCTCATGTGTGGTAGCAATCCTTTAATAAAAGCACGTTTAAATTGTTGGTGACATGGTCATTGTGGGTCATCAGCATAATCTAGACCTGAGTTCTGTCTGAAAACTGGTCTCAGCCTGTCCATATATTCATGTGGGTTTTCTGTGTCACTCTGTTTAACTTGCCCTATTTTACCATAGTTGGCTCTTGGCGCGGGTTGTTGACGGACCCTATCAAACACAGGTATGGAGGTCAACATGACCTGGGGGAAACGCTGTACCATCTGGTAGGGAGCCGGTAAAGTTTCCCCTAATCCTTCCCCAGGAGAGCCCTAGGCAGTCCTGGAATAACTGCATTACCTCGTGACCGTTTAGATGCCACTGGGTAATTACTTCACGCACGGCAGCTTGCCATGTTTCATATCCTTCTTGTATTGATGGAATGCCTTTTATTACATTTTGTCTGTCGTTATGTGTCCATGGACGGTACACAAAAATTGTGGGTCTGTTATCCCTGCCTCCTCCCTGATCATCACCTGGGAGTGTGCAATATCTGGGGTTTGCTACTTCAACAAATGGACATGCCAGTGTGGATGTTGGTGGTGGCGGGTCTGAGTGTGAACCACAACCATTACACTCTTCTTCAGAGTCATAATCATGTCCTGGAAGAAATTTTTTCTCATGCGCGGTTAACATTGTTTGTGCATCCTCATATGCATTGTCGAATTTAATTTTCATTGCTCTTGTCCATATGGGAGATCGTTTGAAACTAGATTTTGGTGTAATGCTGTTTGTTTTTTCTGCAGCTAGCGTGGAAAGTTTAGCGGAGGGTTTTAAAAGGGGGGAGGTACGTGGGTTTGTCAGGGGAGGTTTTTGTTCAGCACGTGCCTGCTTTGTAGTTTCATCATCAGGGGTTATTAAAGCTGCTGCTAATTGTTTTTTCTTTTCCTCTTTCTTTTTTTTGTTTTCAGTTCTCCTTTCACTTTCGTTTTCCCATGCTTGGAAAAGTTTATATTCTTCCTTACGTTTTAATTTTTTCTTTGGGTCTATTGTTAATGTAATTTCTTGTTTCAGAGATTGCATTTCCCTTCCCAGGTGCGGTTTTTAGCTTTTCGTGGATTTCCCCACCTATTTGCACTTATTCTACCTGCTCCTGTTTGTTGTTTTTCTAACCATTCCTCATCAGGTGTTAATTTTGCTTGTTTATTCCCCATTTTCAAAGATTTTGCTGGGCCGTCACTGGCACGCTTGACTTCAGGGTGGTTGCTGATACGCCCTTCTACTTCACTTCTAAAAAATGAAGCGGTATCAGTTTTATGAGATGAAACTCAACCGTTCTCCTTTGTCACCAGTACGTGAGCCTCAAGCAAAGAAAACAAATAAAATAGAAGTAGTTCAGCAGCGTATTGTGCTGTAAAATCAACTTACTTCCAGACACATACACACATAGACATATGCACGCTAATTTGTCACGAAGTATTTTACGGCTACCTCTAAAACCAGTCTAAACACAGTTCCTTTTGGTGAACTTAAACCTATTTTGTGACGAAGTATTTAACGGCTACCTCTAAAACCAGTCTAAACACAGTTCCTTTTGGCGAACTTAAACCTATTTTAATTTCTTTGTCTCAACGTGTTTTAATTTGCCTAAACGTATTTTAATTTGTCACGAAGTAATTTTGGCTACCTCTAAAACCAGTCTAAACACGGTTCTTTTTGGCCAATTTAAACGTATTTTATCACGTTTCTTTAAACCTTTGCGGCCGTTTTATATATCAAAATAGTGTTGTACCTTCTCACCCTCAGACGTCTCACTGGTGGTTCGGATTGTCAGACTGAATCCCACCGCCGTGGACCAGACCGGCCCGGACTCGAATTCACAGACTTCGGTGCTGGCTCCCCACGGCGTCGGGAATCAGTGCGCCAGATCACTGGAACAGAGTCACAGGTAACAGTTCTGTTGTTTCTGATCCGGCTCGAAGGACCAAAATAAATGTCAAGAGATTTACTCTAAAGACACTTCTTCAGCTAAGAGTCTAAGAGTGAAGAGACACACACTGCAGATCTTTACTTCCAAGGGCGGTCACAGAACGCTCACATCAGAGTGGGGGCCCTGTGATCAGCGGTCTGTTACCGCTCTGGTCTTTATTTATATAAAAGTAATACAACAGTGAATACGTCTATTCATAGGCAGAGGAATGTAAGTGCGTAGGGAGTGAAGATAAGAGAGGTTCAGGTGTATGTGTGTGTGTTGTGAGATTCAGAAGGACGCGGTCCCTCTTCTTGTTAGGGAGCGCAGATAAAAGTGTCCAGCTCTCCTCTTGCTGCTTGTTCAGCTATTATCACTGTGAGAAAGAATTTATAAAACAGAAACAGGTATTGTAGTGGACAACAGTCTAAGTCATCAAAAGGTCATCATACAGTATTCTATCATATGTAGACTTATATCATTAAAAGCTTATACTGACTGCTGAGTACAATTTTCTTTTGACAACATCAGAGGGGAATCACGCATTTATATTTGACATCACAACAGAGAGGCGAATCTGGCATTGTTATTTGACATCACAACAGAGAGGCGAATCACGCATTGATATGTGACATCACAATAGAGAGGCAAATCTGGCAATGATATGTCACATTAAAATAGAGAGGCGAATCTGGCATTGATATGTGACATCACATCAGAGACGCGAATCTGGTATTGATATTTCAAATCACAGTAGAGAGGCGAATCTGGCATTGATATTTGACATCACAATAGAGAGGCGAATCTGGCATTGATATTTGACATCACTAAAGAGAGGCGAATCTGGAATGGATATTTGAAATCACAACAGAGAGGCGAATCTGGCATTGATATTTAACATAATAATCTGGATGTCAAATATCACTTCCAAATTCGCCTCTCTATTGTGATGTCACATATCAATGCCAGATTCGCGTCTCTGCTGTGATGTCAAATATAAATACCAGATTCACCTCTCTATTGTGATGTCACATATCAATGCCAGATTCGCCTCTCTACTTTGATGTCACATATCAATGCCAGATTCGCATCTCTATTGTGATGTCACATATCAATGCCAGACCAGCCTCTCTATATTGATGTCAAATATCAATGCCAGATTCATGTCTCTAATGTGATGTCAAATATCGATAAGATAAGATAAGATAAAATAAGACTTTATTGATCCCACGACGGTGAAATTTTTGCGTCACCTCAGCTGAGGTATAGATATCAGTTGGAAATACAAAAATACAAATAAGTACAATCAATGAAAAAAAGTAAGATAATAATACACTATATACAATGGTAGCACACACAGTATGTGATTATGGATATGGTTGGAAATATGGAAGACATAAACTATATAGCTTGATATAGCTATTGTACCACTACTATTCCTATTTATAGACATGTACACACACACATGTACACACTAAATATACATATGTATACATATACATACATATATAACTGCACATGTCCATACACATAGAAGGTCCATTATGCATGAAGTGGTGACCGTGGATGTTCACAGTGTCCAGTGGCTTATGACATCGTGATTAAGAAGTTACAGAGTCTAACTGCTGTTGGGATGAATGATCTGCGAAAGCGCTCCTTCCTGCACCGAGGGTGTTTCAGTCTCTGACTAAAGGAGCTGCTCAGCCCACTCACATACTCATGCAGTGGGTGATGTGGGTTGTTCATGATGGATGTCAGCTTTACTAACATCTTCCTCTCGCCAACCACCTCCACAGACTCCAGGGGACATCCCAGCATGGAACAAGACCTCCACACCAGTTTGTCAATCCTGCTCCTGTCCCTGTCCGTTCATCCACTCCCCCAGCAGGCCACTGCATAGAAAAGGGCAGATGCTAGAACAGTGTCATAGTGTCATATCAATGACAGACTCGCCTCTCTGTTGTGGTGTCAAATATCAATGTCAGATTCGTCTCTCTGCTGTGATGTCAAATATCAATGCCAGATTCGCCTCTCTATTGTCATGTCAAATATCAATGCCAGATTCGCCTCTCTATTGTGATGTCAAATATCAATGCCAGATTCGCCTCTCTATTGTGATGTCAATTATCAATGCCAGATTCACATCTCTATTGTGATGTCCAATATCAGTGTCAGATTCGCCTCTCTATTGGGATGTCAAATATCAATGCCAGATTCGCCTCTCTATTGTGATGTCAAATATCAATGCCAGATTCGCCTCTCTATTGTGTAGTCAATTATCAATGCCAGATTCACATCTCTATTGTGATGTCAAATATCAATGCCAGATTCGCCTCTCTATTGGGATGTCAAATTTCAATGCCAGATTCGCCTCTCTATTGTGATGTCAAATATCAATGCCAGATTCGCCTCTCTATTGTGATGTCAAATATCAATGCCAGATTCACGTCTCTGTTGTTATGTCAAATATCAATACCAGATTCGCCTCTCTATTATGATGATGAATTTCAATGTCAGATTCACCTCTCTATAGTGATGTCACATATCAATGCCAGATTCGCGTCTCTGTCGTGATGTCAAATATCAATTCCAGACTCTTCTCTCTATTGTGATGTCAAATATCAACACCAGACTCGCGTCGCTGTTGTGATGTCAAATATCAATGCAAGACTCACGTCTCTGATGTTATGTCAAATATCAATACCAGATTCGCCTCTCTGCTGTGATGTCACATATCAATGCCAGACTAGCGTCTCTGCTGCGATGTCAAACATCAATACCAGACTCGTCTCTCTGCTGTGATGTCAAATATCAATGCCAGATTCGCCTCACTGCTGTGATGTCAAATATCAATGCCAGATTCGCCTATCTAATGTGATTTGAAATATCAATGCCAGATTCGCCTCTCTGCTGTGATGTCACATATCAATGCCAGATTCATCTCGCTGCTGTGCTGTTAAATATCAATGCCAGATTCGCCTCTTTGCTGTGATGTCACATATCAATGCCAGATTGATCTCGCTGCTGTGATGTCACATATCAATACCAAACTCGCGTCTCTGCTGTGATGTCACATATCAATACCAGACTCGCCTCTCTGTTATGATGTCAAATATCAATGCCAGATTCGTCTCTCTGCTGTGATGTTAAATAACAATGCCAGATTTACGTCTCTGATGTGATGTCAAATATCAATACCAGACTCGGTTCTCTATTGTGATGTCACATATCAATGCCAGATTCGCCTCTCTATTGTGATGTCTAATGTCAATGGCAGATTCGCCTCTGTATTATGATGTCACATATCAATGCCAGATTTGCCTCTCTACTGTGATGCCAAATATCAAAGTCAGAGTTCCGTCTCTGATGTGATGTCATTGATATTTGTTTTCACAATATAGAGGCGGATCTTGCATTCATATTTAACATCACAGTAGAGAGGTTCGTCTGACATTGATATGTGACATCACAATAGAGAGGTGAATCTGGCATTGATATTTAACATCAATGATGAGAGGTTCGTCTTACATTGATATGTGACATCACAATAGAGAGGTGAATCTGGCATCGATATTTAACATCATTGTAGATAAGCTGGTCTGGCATTGACATGTGACATCACAATAGAGAGGCGAATCTGGCATTGATATTTGACATGACAATAGAGAGGCGAATCTGGCATTGATATTTGACATCACAATAGAGAGGCAAATCTGGCACTGATATATGACATCACAACAGAGAGATTCGTTTGACATTGATATCTGACATCACAATAGAGAGGTGAATCTGGCATTCATATTTAACATCAATGTAGAGAGGTTCATCTGGCATTGATATGTGAAATCACAATAGAGAGACGAATCTGGCATTGATATGTGACATGACAATAGAGAGGCGAATCTGGCATTGATATTTAACATCACAGTAGAGAAGTTCGTATGACATTGATATGTGACATCACAATAGAGAGGCGAATCTGGCATTGATATGTGACATGACAATAGAGAGGCGAATCTGGCATTTATATATGAGACATCACAATAGAGAGGTTTCCTTGACATTGATATTTGACATCACAATAGAGAGGTGAATCTGGCAATGATATTTAACATCAATGTAGAGAGGCTGGTCTGGAATTGATATATGACATCACAATAGAGAGGCGAATTTGGCATTGATATTTGACATTACAGCAGTGAGGCGAATCTGGCATTGATATTTAACATCAATGTAGAGAGGCTGGTCTGGCATTGATATTTGACATCACAGTAGAGACGCGAATCTGGAATTGATATGTGACATCACATAAGAGACGCGAATCTTTAATTAATATTTGACTTCTCAACAGAGAGGCAAATCTGGCATTGATATGTGACATCACAATAGAGAGGCGAATCTGGCATTGATATTTGACTTCACAGTAGAGAGGCGAATCTGGCATTGATATGTGACATCACATCAGAGACGCGAATCTGGCATTGGTATGTGACATCACGACAGAGAGGCAAATCTGGCATTCATATCTGACATCACATTAGAGAGGCGAATCTGGCATTGATATTTGACATCACAACAGAGAGGCGAATCTCGATTTGATATGTGACTTCACAATAGAGAGGCGAGTATGGTATTGATATGTGACATCACAATAGAGAGGCGAATCTGGCATTGGTATGTGACATAACATCAGAGACGCGAATCTGGCATTGATATGTGACAACACAACAGAGAGGCGAATCTCGCTTTGATACAGTGGCTTGCAAAAGTATTTGGCCCCCTTGAACTTTTCCACATTTTGCCACATTACAGCCACAAACATGAATCAACTTTATTGGAATTCCATGTGAAAGACCAATACAAAGTGATGTACACTTGAGAAGTGGAACGAAAATCATACATGATTCCAAACATTTTTTAGAAATAAATAACTGCAAAGTGGGGTGTGCGTAATTATTCAGCCCCCTTTGGTCTGAGTGCAGTCAGTTGCCCATAGACATTGCCTGATGAGTGCTAATGACTAAATAGAGTGCACGTGTTTGTAATCTAATGTCAGTACAAATACAGCTGCTCTGTGACGGCCTCAGAGGTTGTCTAAGAGAATATTGGGAGCAACAACACCATGAAGTCCAAAGAACACACCAGACAGGTCAGGGATAAAGTTATTGAGAAATTTAAAGCAGGCTTAGGCTACAAAAAGATTTCCCAAGCCTTGAACATCCCACGGAGCACTGTTCAAGCGATCATTCAGAAATGGAAGGAGTATGGCACAACTGTAAACCTACCAAGACAAGGCCGTCCACCTAAACTCACAGGCCGAACAAGGAGAGCAGTGATCAGAAATGCAGCCAAGAGGCCCATGGTGACTCTGGACGAGCTGCAGAGATCTACAGCTCAGGTGGGGGAATCTGTCCATAGGACAACTATTAGTCGTGCACTGCACAAAGTTGGCCTTTATGGAAGAGTGGCAAGAAAAAAGTTGTTGACAGAAAACCATAAGAAGTCCCGTTTGCAGTTTGCCACAAACCATGTGGGGGACACAGCAAACATGTGGAAGAAGGTGCTCTGGTCAGATGAGACCAAAATGGAACTTTTCGGTCAAAATGCAAAACGCTATGTGTGGCGGAAAACTAACACTGCACATCACTCTGAACACACCATCCCCACTGTCAAATATGGTGGTGGCAGCATCATGCTCTGGGGGTGCTTCTCTTCAGCAGGGACAGGGAAGCTGGTCAGAGTAGATGGGAAGATGGATGGAGCCAAATACAGGGCAATCTTGGAAGAAAACCTCTTGGAGTCTGCAAAAGACTTGAGACTGGGCGGAGGTTCACCTTCCAGCAGGACAACGACCCTAAACATAAAGCCAGGGCAACAATGGAATGGTTTAAAACAAAACATATTCATGTGTTAGAATGGCCCAGTCAAAGTCCAGATCTAAATCCAATCGAGAATCTGTGGCAAGATCTGAAAACTGCTGTTCACAAATGCTGTCAATCTAATCTGACTGAGCTGGAGCTGTTTTGAAAAGAAGAATGGGCGAGGATTTCAGTCTGTAGATGTGCAAAGCTGGTAGAGACATACCCTAAAAGACTGGCAGCTGGAATTGCAGCAAAAGGTGGTTCTACAAAGTATTGACTCAGGGAGCTGAATAATTACGCACACCCCACTTTTCAGTTATTTATTTGTAAAAAATGTTTGGAATCATGTATGATTTTCATTCCACTTCTCAAGTGTACACCGCTTTGTATTGGTCTTTCACGTGGAATTCCAATAAAATTGATTCATGTTTGTGGCTGTAATGTGACAAAATGTGGAAAAGTTCAAGGGGGCGAATACTTTTGCAAGCCACTGTATGTGACTTCACAATAGACAGGCGAGTATGGTATTGATATTTGACATCACAAGAGAGAGGCGAATCTCGCTTTGATACGTGACATAACAATAGAGAGTCGAATCTGGCATTGATTTTTGACATCACAATAAAGAGGCGAATCTCGCTTTGATATTTGACATCACGACAGAGAGGCGAATCTGGTATTGATATCTGACATCACATTAGAGAGGCGAATCTGGCATTGATATTTGACATCACGACAGAGAGGCGAATCTGGTATTGATATCTGACATCACATTAGAGAGGCGAGTCAGGCATTGATATTTGACTTCTCAACAGAGAGGCGAATCTGGCATTGATATGTGACATCACATCAGAGACGCGAATCTGGCATTCATATCTGACATCACATTAGAGAGGCGAGTCAGGCATTGATATTTGACTTCTCAACAGAGAGGCGAATCTGACATTGATATTTGACTTCACAATAGAGTGGCGAATCTGGCATTCGTATTTGACTTCACTATAGAGAGGCGAGTCTGGCATTGATATGTGACATCACAATAGAGAGGCGAATGTGGCATTGATATGAGACATCACGACAGAGAGTCGAATTTGGCATTGATATTTGACTTCTCAATAGAGAGGCGAGTCAGGCATTGATATTTGACATCACATCAGAGACCCCAATCTGGCATTGATATTTGACATCACAATAGAGAGGCTAATCTGGCATTGATATTTGACATCACATCAGAGAGGTGAATCTGGCATTGACATTTGACATCACGGTAGAGAAGTAAATCTGGTATTGATATTTAACTTAACAATAGACAGGTGAATCTGGTATTGATATTTGACTTAACAATAGAGAGACGAATCTGCCATTGACATTTGACATCACGGTAGAGAGGCGAATCTGGCATTGATATTTGACTTAACAATAGAGAGGTGAATCTGGTATTGATATTTGACTTAACAATAGAGAGGTGAATCTGGTATTGATATTTGACATCACAGCAGAGACGAGAGTCCGCTATTGATGTGTGACATCACATGAGAGACTCCAGTCTGGCATTGATATTTGACATGACAATAGAGAAGCGAATCTGGCATTGGGCAAAAACCAGTAGAACAACATAAAAAAGGAGAAAATGTACCTTAGAAACATGCCGGGATACAGGAGAGGGCAGCACTGCAGACATGAGGACAAGCATCAGTTTGAAATAAACAAAACAATAAGCACAGTTGTACAGACATATACACACACACACGCTCCTAAAGCCTAGCCAGCCCTCATGAAGAGGTGGCGACGCCCTCCAGGTGTGTGAAGGAAAGCAAGAAAAACCCGGAGCGCGCCGCCTCACCTCCCTTTACATTGGTGGACCCTAAGAAATCCAAACACGGAAAAGTTTGCACACACTTGTGATTCTGCGCAGAGGTCCACCCTACCAGCCAGCCCCTACGCAGACACGCATGAATACACACAAATTTGCACACATCCAGAGATAAACTCCCCCAAAGAAATCCAAACATGGACATTGTTGCGCACACTGCACACACATTCAGAGTTCTGAATGTTCTGGTGAGTCTCCACCTGTTGCAGGTGAGTGCAGCCTGGACTGTCTCGAGACAGATCCGATCAGCTGCACCACAGACACTTCATACCTCATCTCAGGACAAAAACTGAAATAGCCACAATCTGTCTGTTTGCTCTGTGAATTGGTTAGAAACAAAATTGAACTTGTTTTGGTTTCTGTCGTAAAATACTCTCAAAAGATCTCGAAAGGGTTTGGGTTGGTGTCAGGTCAACGTCCGTTATGCCATAAAGTATAATAGGTGAGCGCTCCTATTTATGGGTTTTGGGATCAAAGCAAAGCTACCAGTCATACAGGATCAAAGCAAAGTTACCGCATCACAAGGGATCAAAGTGATTCTAATGTGTGCGCAGGTGCACACACACATGTTTGTTCGTGTAATATTGTTCACACTGAATTTGACCGTAGGCAATTTAATATGAGTCAATCAAAGAAAATGTTAGTTTTGGAGAATTTTGAAATTACGAAACTGACAATTACGAGAATTTTTGTTCGTGTATTTTTTTTTTTCTTTTGCATAACATGTCTAGCTTTTCTGTATATAGCCATGTCGTAGATTCCGGAGCAAACAAGTAATTGATGAAAATGTTCTATGCAGCAGTGCCTGCATCTTGGGACCTCCATTCATATCTCAGCACGCAAACCCTGACATCTATTGTGTAGTTACATACTACTAGGAAGTGCTGACAAAATATGAAATTATGATGCTATTTATATAGAGGCACAGTACCAACACAGAACAGCGGGGACACAGAACCAAAACCTAAGAACTAACAAAGACACATCAAGAAATCAAAGATTAATAAAACAAAACAGAAAGCACTGAGCCATCGACCCAGGACCGTGACATTCAGTTTCTCAAGGAATAATCAAAGCAAACATTTTTTTTTTTTTATGAGTAAGAGATTTCCTTTATGGGTTACATGATGGTGTAAGTTCCAGCACAGCTCATTTAGTTTGCAGAAGTGCTCCGAGGCCCCTATGAAACACATAATTGAAAGAATCTAATAAATTAGAGGGTGCAGTAGCTGTAGTATCACTTTTTGTTCTCATGCTGCATGACGACTTTACTTTTTTCTGTTTTTTGGTGGGAGGAAGTTGACATCTCAGTCCATTGTGATGTGCAGATCTTTGACTGGCTTATGAACTCCGTCAGGAGGAACTCTGCAGGAGAGGGAAACAAGGACAAACAAACCCGGCTTGGTAAAAAGAAACAAGAACAGAAAAAAATCAACATTATTACACATCCCTGAGCTGTCATTTACACCACCTGTGGCGCTTGCTTTATTGGTCACTAAACGTGGTGTGTGTTTGGTGCGTCACTGGCTGCGTGTTCTGTGTTATTTGTCGGTCGTGGGGTTTGGGCACTGATATTTGACATCACAGCAGAGAGACTGGATGTGATGTCAGAAAGATGACTGTGATGTCAGAACCCTCTAAATCTTGTGATTTACAGATATTTAATTCCAAATGATTTGACTGCATCATTGTGTCTTTGGGTTATGACCCAAACTCTTTATCAACTTTGTGAATAAATTTGCGTCCCCCTGTGACCTCATAATTACACCACAGTTCAGATATGCCATCTGAACTGTGGTCATGAGGTCACACCAATAGTGACAACATCAGCAGTGACATCACTAAAGTTGCCAGGTGAGTCCATAAGTAGAACCCGTGACGTCGAGCAGGTACCGCCGTTTTGGACAATGCCACGACGCAGGTATAGACGCAAGCATGCGAGGTCTTCTCGCCCCGTTCGCAGACGCAGGAGACCCCACAAGGCCTCCGGTGTCCGCAGACGTGGGAGAAGATACCGTCGCAGACATTAGACAATCTCAATAAACATGTAGGATGAACATCAAAACTGTGGTCCAATCAAGTTTTTTTTAGGTAAGATATGTTGTTGTTGTTGTTTTGTGTGTGTTTGTTATCAATGTTGTGAAAAAAGTTAAGGTTAGTAAGACATCAAGCACTGATTACTCGTAGAAAAGCACCAATCGGAGACAGAACAGGCCACATACTAATTAGAAGGTGTTATTATTCAGTCTGTACATCGAATAGAAGGCACTAACCACAAGGTTATCTTCAATGCATCTCTGTGTGAATGCGAACGGGGCGAGAAGACCCCCACTTACTGCATGTCTTTAGGCTGTGGGAGGAAGCCCGAGAGAACATGCAAACTCCACACAAAGACCCCGGCCTGATGAGGTTAGGGTCCTGTGTTCGATACTCTAACCCGGAACTGAACTCAGGACAGAGGAAGGAATGGGTGATGTTCATGTGTGCCCAGGTGTATGATGTGGCTCTTTGTGGTGACACAGTAAAAAATGTGGCTCTTTGTCTGTGACTGGTTGGCTGCCCCAGCCCTTGCCCTTCCTGTATTTTAGTAGTCTTTTTCCCCCGTCTCCTCTTCTCGTTTACATGTTTTCCCCTTGTGACCAATTCCTTCTGTCACGTGTGCCCCCCCCCCCCCCATCCCCCCCAGCCATCATGTTCTGTTTGTGCTTAGTTATGTCCATGTCTCATCTCCAGTCCCCTTTTCCCTCTGTATGTATTTACAGTGTGCGTGTTCCTCGTTGGTTCGTCATGTTAAGTCTGCGTGTCTTATTCCGTCATGTATCACTCCAAATCTCACTACCTTTAACTGATAACAACTGTTTGCTGAGCGTTATGTCTAAAAGGTATTGCACAATCGCCTCTAGTAGAGGATCAGGTTTGTTTTCCACTGATAATGGATTTTAACATGACTGACCAATGATTGTGGAGCACTCTCTTATGCCCTGGCTTCTGGTTTGAGCAGACCACTTTCCTCTGCCCTGGCTGGTGATGTCAGCAACCCATTCAGCTCTGGCCTGACTGGCCACCAGTAGGGCTGGGTTTCAATAATCGATTTTCTACTCAAAATCAATTAAATAAAGCGATATTGACATACTAAAATCCTAAATTGATTTTTAAATACAAATGTACTTTGCCAGAAGTGTCATAATTACAGATTAAAACTCAAAAAAACTTTTTCAGTAAGCACCAAACAGCTAAAACAGTAAATGATTCCTCAAAAAGACTTAAACACAAAGCACGGACCAGACGCTTCACTTTGGCCTTCTTCACTTCAGCTACATCAGGTAATGTTCATATGTCATTGTTTCCTTCTATTTTTGTTCTACTGCAGAATATTTTGAAGGTTTTCTGCTATAAAAAGCCAGGTCAGCAAAATCTTCTTCATATTTTTCAGGCCAGAGCTGAAATCGCCTGAAAGGCCACATGAGAGAGGCTTGATGACATCACCAGGCAGGGCAGAGGACACCGGCATGCTGACATCACCAGTGAGGCCAACGCATGCTCACATTAATGCACATACATCTGCACACATCCAGAGATAACGTCCCTGAAAGAAACCAAATTCCAAGAAATCCAAACATGGAATTTTTTGCACACACTTGTATGTCTGTGAAGGTTCTCAGTCATCCAGGTCATCGTAGTCTAAGGAGCTTGAAAAGAAAAGCGTCTGGACTTTTTTAAGTTGCTTGAAGACGTTTCACCTCTCATCTGAGAAGCTTCTTTAGTTCTACGGGTCAAATGGTGGAGAGTCCCAGATTTAAACCCAGTGGGAGTTTCCCCCCAAAGAGAGACAAAAGGAAGCCCTGATGATCCTCCACGTAATCACATGAGCCAAGGTGTGAAAATGGGTGTGGGTCACAATCAGCCAGGGTTTCGGGTGAGCTTATTGTGAAACCTGGCCCCACCCTATCATGTGATTTCCTGAGGTCAGATGGCCCAGGATGTGAGTGGCCGTTAAGGCGTCTGAAAGAAGACATTTCTGTCCACTGTGAACGACCATCTTTGAACAGAGGCGGTGGTTTACGACACCAACTGTCTGCCATCTATAATCCAGTTTTGAGTTCCCTTCCCATACACTTGTGATTATGCACAGAGGTCCACCCTACCAGCCAACCTCAGACTCCACGCATGCTCATATTAATGCACATACATCAGGACACATCCAGAGATAACGTCCCCCAAAGAAACCAAATTCCATGAAATCCTAAGACGGAAATGTTTGCACACACTTTTGATTATGGATAGAGGTCCACCCTATGACCAAACCTGAGATCTCCACACATGCACACATGAATGCACATTTATCTGCACATATCCAGAGATTAAGTCCCCCAAAGAACCCAAAATCCAAGAAATTTAAACATGGAAATGGTTGCATACACTAGTGACTATGTGCAGAGTTCCACCCTAACAGCCAACCTCAGATCTCCACGCATGAACAAACTAAGGCACATAAGTCTGCACACATCCAGATATTAACAGATACACACACATGGCCACCCTTCATATTGGTGGACCTCCGCCAGGCCTCACTGCCCTCCCCTTCTCAGAGAAACCCTCAACAGAAGATTTGAGAAACACAAAACTTGTGAGATCTGAATGTTCTGGTGAGTCTCCATCTGTTACAGGTGGGTGCTGCCTGGACTGTCTCAAGACAGACCAGACCAGGTGCACCACAGACACTTCAAACCTCATCTCAGGACAAAAACTAAAAGAACAACATAAAAAAGGAGAAAACTTGCCTTAGAAACATGCAGGGTTAGAGGAGACGGCAGCCGTGTAGAGGTGAGCCTGTGTGAGTCTCTTTTCTTTTAGTGAACAACAGAAAAACAGAAAAAAGAAAGAAAACTTACCTTAAAAATCTGTAGGGTTGTTTTCTCTGAGACATGTTGGAATCTGTAAACAGTTACTCCAAAAAGGATCCAGATGTTTCAAAATACTTCTCTGGCGAACGTTTCAATTCTGCGAACATAAATGCTGTGATTAATGGACTAAAAGTCATCGCTTCTTACCCATATTTATGGATTTAAGGATCAAAGGATCAAATTGGTGGTAAGATTCTAAATATATGTGATGTCATGATCCTGTTAAATAGTCCCAATTTCAAACATCATCTGAGGGCAAAAACCACAAGAACAGCATAAAAAAGGAGAAAACATACCTTAGAAACATGCCGGGATACAGGAGACGGCAGCACTGCAGAGGTGAGGACACGCATCTGTTTGAAATAAACAAAACAATAAGCACAGTTGTACAGACACATACACACAGACACACACACACTCCCAAAAACTAGCCAGCCCTAATGAGGAGGTGGCGACGCCCTCCAGGTGCGGGAAAGAAAGCAGGAAAACCCGGGAGCGGGCCGCCTCACCACTCTTTACATTAATGGACCGGCCCAAAGAAATCCAAACACCGAAATGTTTGCACACACTTGTGATTATGCACAGAGGTCCACCCTACCAGCCAACCTCAGATCTCCATGCAGGCACACATGAATGCACATACATTTACACACATCCAGAGATAAACTCCCCCAAAGAAATCCGAACATGGAAATTTTGTGCACACTGCACACACATTCATAGTTCTGAATGTACTGGTGAGTCTCCACCTGTTACAGGTGGGTGCAACCTGGACCGTCTCAAGACAGACGAGACCAGATCCACCAAAGAAACTGCAGATGTGCATCTTTTTGAAATATATAAAACAATAAACACAGTCGTGCAGACACATACACTCACACAGGCTGCGAAAGCCTTGCCAGCCCTCGTGATGGTGTGGCACCACCCCTCAGGCGTGTGAAAGAAAGCAGAAAAAACCCAGACTGGGCCGCCTGGCCACCCATTATAAAGGTGGACCTCCTCCAGAGAGAAACCCTTTATAGAAGAGTTGAGAAAGACAAAATTTGTGAGGTCTGAATGTTCTGGTGAGTCTCCACCTGCTGCAGGTGAGTGCAGCCTGGGCTGTCTCGAGACAGACCAGATCAGCTGCACTACAGACACTTCATACCTCATCTCAGGAGAAAAACTGAAAGAGCAACATAAAAAAGGAGAAAACCGACCTCAGAAACATGACCAACATCTGTTTGATTAGACTAACAAATAATGGTTGGCCATTTTCAGGTCCTCGCCTAACCTTCAGTCGATGTTCGAGGTCATCGAAACGCTTAGGTTTTATATATCGAGTTTCCTTGGACTGATAATCTGTCTCGTATTGAAATTGTTCTTTGGTCAGTTTTGCCTGTTGCAGAATTTCAGGGTCGCTCTTGTTGACTTTAATAGCCACGATCTGTCTGTTTGCTCTGTGAATTGGTTAGAAACAAAACTGAACTTGTTTTGGTTTCTGTCCTAAAATGTTCTCAAAACGTCTCGAAAGGGTTTGGGTTGGTGTCAGGTCAACGTCCGTTATGCCATAAAGTATAATAGGTGAGCGCTGGTATTTATGGGTTTTGGGATCAAAGCAAAGCTACCAGTCATACAGGATCAAAGCAAAGTTACCGCATCACAAGGGATCAAAGTGATTCTAATGTACGCGCAGGCGCACACACACATGTTTGTTTGTGTAATATTGTTCACACTGAATTTGACCGTAGGAAATTTAATATGAGTCAATCAAAGAAAATGTTAGTTTTGAAGAATTTTGAAATTACGAAACTGACAATTACGAGAATTTTTTTTTCTTTTGCATAACATGTCGAGCTTTTCTGTATATAGTCATTTCGTACAAGAAATTGATGAAAATGTTCTATTTTATTTTAACAATCATCAACTTCATATGCAGGTTTCGTACGGGTGCTTGAAATCCTTGAACAATCTTGGATTTTAATATTGTAGTGCTTCTATTTGGGATTTTGTGCTTAAAACGTCTTGAAACTGTATTTCATTCACCACAAATAACTATCTGATTGAATAGTTTTCTTATCAGATAGAGAAATAAAAAGTCTAAAAGCAACATTTCTCTGCCTGGGCTGCCTTGTACCTCTGCACGTCAGTCTGTTTCAATGTGTGATCCCCCACCCCCTCCCAGAACAGTTGGGGGTGAGTGCACTAACATGCCTGGAGGCCGTTTTAATGAGTGTTTGCTGGAAAACCAAAAATACAAGAAGTATTTGTACGTTTTCACAATGGGGGAGTTTGTAAATCATTTTCTCGAGTGTGTACGTTACACATGCTAATTTTTAAAATCATTTTTATTATTTTGCTAGCTAGCAAACTCGCGGGATAAATGATTGAAATGCACTCAGTGTGATGCAATACGGTGCCTCTATTATAACAGTTAGTTATTGCAGGGTAATTCATGGAATATGCTGTGAATTTAACCAAGATTACACAGCAGTAGCAGTAATGCGAGTTACTTCTCCAAAGTGAAAGCTTTAAACGTTAGCCCGATGCTTAACTAGCCAACTTAAGGCTTTCTGATTGAAGGCTAAAAGCGGCGTTGTCACCAAGTAAAAAGAATATTGATTATATTTTTGTGTATTGCTGCAGTTTTTTCAAGTATTAACTTGGTGCTTTTGGCAACCTTAGGGGGAAATAATGGTAATATGACTGATCCATATGGACACAAAGAATATAGACTTTTTTGTGCTACCGAAGTTCCGTGGCTTTCATTCAAAATCTGTTTATCGTTAAACAACTTAAACATTATAATGGCTTCAAACTCACATTGAGGCCTGTGGGGCACTATCAGCCACTGAAACAGTAGACAAATGAATATTTCATACCTGAAGGCTGCCTGTTTATTTAAGGGAGATGAACAATACATTATAATTGTATATAATAATATCACAGATGATAGATTAAATAGGTTTTTGATAGATGCTTGTGCATTCTTAAAGTCTTATATGTTGAATTGAACTGAGTATGTCATCTGTTCAAAGCCTCTCCCAGTCAGTGCTGTTCTCTATGCCTGTCTTACTCTACATGATATTTTTTAACATCAGCATGCTAAAGGACTTGTTTGGAAGAGACTGCTATTTTATATGCTAAAATATGTTTTTCTTCTGGGCCAAGTTGGTGAAAACACTTTATTATCCTCTAATAGATTTTGTAAATGCTTGGTGATGGTAGTACCCAAAACTAGCTGCATCAGGTACTTCCCTGTGTATTTGGAGAGGATCAGAAGTCCCAGGAATAAAAATGCCCCCAAAACAAAAACGGCAACTAATTATTTATCTGCACAGCCGTACAAGTGGCTGACTGCTAGTTTGGTCCTCTGAGGCCGTGTCCTAGTCAGTGTGTCTCGCTAGATTTCTCTCTCTTCTGTTAATTGAGCATTTTTTGTTTGTTTGTTTTGTTGCAGTTCTGGTTAATAAGTTAAATTAATAAAATAAATATTGTAATTGCATTTCTGTTTGTTCTGTACTTGCTAACTGTCAATTCAGAAGAAAATGTAGCTGCTGTCTTCCTGTTGCTGTTTGCCAACAAACTCAGTTCCTTTGCCCGATAATTTACTTAAAAAAATGCCTACATGTATATTTATAAGCTGAGTTATTATATAGCTGAATAATTATATCTTTCAATTCATAACTAATAATGTTTTATTTTAAATTTGTGTCTGTGTCTTTTAGCTTCTTCTGCTTATTATTGTTATCCATCCATTTTCTTCTGCTTATCAAGGACTGGTTTACCCGGGCAGCAGCCTAAGCAGAGAAGCCCACATCTCCCTCTCCCCAGCCACCTCCTCCAATTCTTCTGGGATAACACCAAGACATCCTCAGGCCAGCTGAGAGATATAGCCTCTCCAGAGTGTCCTGGGTCTGCCCTGGGGCCTCTTTCTCCTTTTCTCATCAGCCTCTCTTCAACGTGAAGGAATAGCAGTTCTACTCTGAGCCCCTTTTGAGTAGCTGAACTCCTCAGCCTGTCTTTAAGGGAGAGGCAACACCCTTAGAGAAAGCTCTTTTTTTTTCATCTGTCAGTCCTCTGCTCACCTGTCCCCAAACTCATAAACGAGACCCAGAGAAGATTAAACTCCTCCGCTTGATGCTGCAAGTCATTGTTTTTTCTTGTCTTTTTCTTAACATTTTCAGATAATTCTAAAAATATATGTACAACAGTTTGTTTGTACAGTCAGCATTTGTATATATACAGCAGTATTCTCAAACAAGCAACAGTGAACGCACCTGTGTGAGGCAAATTCCACAATCACAGTTCAATCAGTCCCCCCACCCTGACACTTTTTTCCGCTTTAAGTGAGGAAATGGAATTAAATCTGGACACATCTTTATCTTTTTTGGACATATCAACATATCTTTTTACGGTTAAGAGAATATGGTCATCAGATTGGAGAAGCTGAACAATCAGAGCTGTGATAATGATATTTAAGTTGTGTTGACTGGTTCATAATGTCAGCTCATGTCAGAAAACATCCCATGCTAAAAGTTGCCACTAGCTGCTGGTTGATGGTGAATTTATTGTGTATTTTCCACAGTCTGTACAGATGAAGAGTAGCAGAGCTGGAGATGAGGCAGGAGGAAGTGTTGACTCAATTCAATTTCAGTTTATTTATATAGCGTTAATCACAACAACAGTCACCTCAAGACACTTTATACTGCAAGGTGGAGGCCCTATTGTAATACAGAGAAAACTAAATGATCAAAAAAAACCCTTTTGAGTGAGCACTTGGTGACTGTGGGAAGGAAAAACACCATTTTAACTGGAAGAAACTTCCAGCAGAACCAGGTATAGGGAGGGGCAGCCTCTGAGGACTGGTTGGGGTTGAGGGGAGGGAGAAAGGACAAAGGACACGCTGTGGAAGAGAGCCACTCTATGAGCTGTTCATTCAGTTTGTGGTTTAGCTTGACTCCATGACGTTTCTGAACTAATGATTTGCTCAATTAATGTTGCAATGAATTATGGGTGGATTTTACTAATATTCTATCTTTATGTTGTCACCAAACAGATCTACAGATTTGGGATTAGCTACAGGCTCCTCCACCCCTGCTGGCTCTTCTGTCCTGCCCAGGATGACGCCCCCGGTGCCCCCTCGTCAGGTCCAGCAGTCCTACCGTCCATCCAACAGCTCCTTCTCCCCTCTTACAGCCTCTATGGGAGCTCCATCTGTGGTGGCTACAGCCTGGGAGGATACAGACACACACCTCACCTTGAAGACGTCCCCCCCAGCAGGTTTGTCCAGCAGGTGGAAGAGATGGAACAGCAAGCACTCATATATTCACATGAGTACATTTTGTTGTTATGAGAGGTGTACTCAACACAGGACAGTGGCTGCAGGTGCTAATTGTTTTGAGTTAAAGTAATTAAGGCTGCTGTTGTAAAGTTTGATAATAGAATCTAAACCTGGTAATGTTCAGGGCTGCAGTACACGTGTAAAGATGAGTCTGCTTGTATGACATCATATGTGCCTTTGTGTAACTCTGTGGCAAATAAATTGGGTACCATAGCTCCATATGCCATTAGTTACTTTACAAGTGTAAGGAAAAGCAGAAGGACTTGTTTTTGGTTAAGACCAGTTAAAAATATGAATGTCGTTAATTCAGTTTACTTGCTTGGTTTAGACACTAACTGGGCGAGCGAGGAGGACGACCACGTGGTGGCCAGAGGAGAATATGACTTGACAGCTGCTTCTCAGGAGGAGCTTTCTATGCGAGCTGGAGAGATGCTCAACCTCGCTCCTAAAGGTGATGAGCTTTTTACTGGCTGCGGGACATTTGATTCTGAGTGCTTTGACCCAAAACCTTCTATTTTTGTTTTCCTTATCTTACAACTAACAGATGAGGGCTCTTCTTTTGTGTGAGCGTGCCCCATGTTTACATCTATCACAGTGTTTTCCTCTCCCTCGTGTTTAGAGCTACAGCCCCGTGTGCGTGGCTGGCTCCTGGCCAGTGTGGACGGTGAGACCACATGCTCGTCCCAGCCAACTACGTTAAGATCCTCAGCAAGAGAAGAGACCGCCGGGCCACAGATATGAGAGGCTCGCTCAGGCCCAGCAGGCAAACACGCAGGCACCCCAAACAACCGCGGCTGCACAAATACCCTAATCTGTGCCTCTCCTGCAGCCCATAAACGTACAGCATCTACCCGCATCATGTACAGTACTTGAATGATCCATCTCGTCTTTCAGCTCAGTCTCGTCAGATTCATTAGGCTCAGCTGTGTCCCCCTCCTGTGTGCAGTTTCCTCGTTTCCCTCTGTGTGTATTTATAGTAGTGATGGCCAAACAAAGCTTTCTGAAGCATTGAAGCTTGTGTTGAAAAACGATTCATTACTGGAAGCTTTTTAACACAGTCCTCTCTGGTGACATCTGGTGGTCAAAAATATGAAGAGCAGCTTGAATCTACAAAAAAACTGAACTGCTTCATTATGATTGCCCACTCTACACAGTGGAATTCACAATTCACAATTGGACATCACTGATCACGTGACTGTGGCCAAACGAATCAAGCATCGACAGAGTGCTTCTGAAGCGGTGTGTTAGTGTTTTTTGACACACGCGCCAGAGCGTCAGCTTCAAGCGGGCCCTCACTAATTTATAGCATTTGTCCTCTTGTGTGTGTTACTGGTCTGTCTGTGCTCCTCCATGCTGTTTTTCCTGCTTGTCATCCTTCGTGTTTTAACTCCATTCCCTTGTGTCCAGGTTTGATATTTGGTTCTCAGCTTTCCCAGTTTAGGTTTTCTTAGTTTTGTTTCTCGCCTCCCTCGCCTTTGTTTGTATGTCACTCTCCATGAATAAAGCTCACTCACATCAGCAGTGCCTGCATCTTGGGACCTCCATTCATATCTCAACACGCAAACCCTGACATTTATGGTGTAGTTACATACTACTAGGAAGTGCTGACAAAATATGAAATTATGATGCTATTTATATAGAGGCACAATACCAACACAGAACAGCGGGGACACAGAACCAAAACCTAAGAACTAACAAAGACACATCAAGAAATCAAAGATTAATAAAACAAAACAGAAAACACTGGGCCATCGACCCAGGACCGTGACATTCAGTTTCTCAAGGAATAATCAAAGCAAACATTTTTTTCTTTTTATGAATAAGAGATTTCCTTTTTTGGGTTACATGATGGTGTAAGTTCCAGCACAGCTCATTTAGTTTGCAGAAGTGCTCCGAGGCCCCTATGAAACACATAATTGAAAGAATCTAATAAATTAGAGGGTGCAATAGCTGTAGTATGACTTTTTGTCCTCATGCTGCATGACGACTTTACTTTTTTCTGTTTTTTTGGTGGGAGGAAGTTGACATCTCAGTCCATTGTGATGTGCAGATCTTTGACTGGCTTATGAACTCCGTCAGGAGGAACTCTGCAGGAGAGGGAAACAAGGACAAACAAACCCGGCTTGGTAAAAAGGAACACGAACAGAAAAAAATCAACATTATTACACATCCCTGATCTGTCATTTACACCACCTGTGGCGCTTGATTTATTGGTCACTAAACGTGGTGTGTGTTTGGTGCGTCACTGGCTGCGTGTTCTGTGTTATTTGTCGGTGGTGGGGTTTGGGCATTGATATTTGAAATCACAGCAGAGAGACTGGATGTGATGTCAGAACCCTCTAAATCTTGTAATTTACAGATATTTAATTCCAAATGATTTGACTGCATCGTTGTGTCTTTCAGTTATGACCCAAACTATCTATCAACTTTGTGAATGAATTCAGGTCCCCCTGTGACTCATAATTACATCACAGTTCAGATGGCATGAATGAGTCATGAGGTCACACCAACAGTGACAACATCAGCAGTGACATCACTAAAGTTGCCAGGTGAGTCCATAAATAGAACCCGTGACGTGGAGCAGGTACCGCGGTTTGGACAATGCCACGACGCAGGTATAGACGCAAACATGCGAGGTCTTCTCGCCCCGTTCGCAGACGCAGGAGACCCCACAAGGCCTCCGGTGTCCGCAGACGTGGGAGAAGATACCGTGGCAGACATTAGACAATCTCAATAAACATGTAGGATGAACATCAAAACTGTGGTCCAATCAAGTTGTTTTTAGATAAGATATGTTGTTGTTGTTGTTGTTTTGTGCGCATTTGTTATCAATGTTGTGAAAAAAGTTAAGGTTAGTAAGACATCAAGCACTGATTACTTGTAGAAAAGCACCAATAGGAGACAGAACAGGCCGCATGCTAAATAGAAGGTGTTATTATTCAGTCTGTACATCGAGTAGAAGGCACTAACCACAAGGTGATCTTCAATGCATCTCTGTGTTAATGCGAACAAGGTGAGAAGATCCCCACTAACTGCATGTCTTTAGACTGTGGGAGGAAGCCGGAGAGAACATGCAAACTCCACACAAAGACCCCGGCCTGATGAGGTTAGGGTTCTGAGTTCGATACCCTAACCTGAAACTGAACGCAGGACAGAGGAAGGGATGGGTGATGTTCATGTGTGCCCAGGTGTATGATGTGGCTCCCCCCCCCCCCCAGCCATCATGTTCTGTTTATGCTTAGTTATGTCCATGTCTCATCTCCAGTCCCCTTTTCCCTCTGTATGTATTTACAGTGTGCGTGTTCCTCGTCGCTTCGTCATGTTAAGTCTGCGTGTCTTATTCCGTCATGTGTCATGTATCACTCCAAATCTCACTACCTTTAACTGATAACAACTGTTTGCTGAGTGTTATGTCTAAAAGGTATTGCACAATCGCCTCTAGTAGAGGATCAGGTTTGTTTTCCACTTATAATGGATTTTAACATGACTGACCAATGATTGTGGAGCACGTCCTTGTAGGATCTTACAAATACAACCCGCAAACTTAAATGTTTTCAAATGTTCAAAACTTAAGATATTGTATTTCTGAAGTATGACGGAAGGAAAACGTTTCATATTTAAAAAAAATCCAATTTCATGTGATCAAATTTATGTCAAAAAGTTCATATTTCTTCCCTCCTATGTCATGTGTGAGTACTGTACTGTAAATGTCATATATATCAGATGATACTGATAACCTAATGCTAATTGCAGTAACTATGCAGAGGTCTCTAGGCCTCGACTTTTATGGAGCATGTGAAGTTTGGGGCAGAGTGGACAAAGAAAAGTTTCTCAGCAGGTTCAACAGCTTGCTACAACACAGGCCGATGAAGTATTGCACTCACTCATCCAAACTGGCAAACATGTAACATACACCCTAAGACTGATCCTGCTTTTTACTCCTTTGCTATGATTTAATTTGATATTATGTAGCCTTGGAGACAGTTTGCATAGATTAGAATGTTAGATTGCTGTGATGTCATCAATGCCCGATGTTTTGTTTTAATGTCTTGTGATAGTTCTAAGTGCATACAAAGTCAGAGTTCAAGTGAGTTTAGTACAATTTTGAACCAGTTTCTGACATGTGGTCAAAATCTTGGCCGACCTTTACCACACCACGTGCTGTGGGTGTGCGTAAATATCTAGGTGAGTAAAGTCTCCTTTACCTGTTAAATTCATCTTAATTTGGGGCTTTTACTTCAGGTGTTTTGATTCAGTAGTAACCAAGTGATCTTTGTACAAACTGCAGACCGCCACACTGATCCCTGGTTCCTCAGGATAGAGGACAGGACGTCAGATGGGCGAATCAAGAGCTCCAAACGCAAAGATTGTGCCACAGAAAGACTGGAAAAAGCTTCCAAAAGAAGCAAGGACAGCAAAAGTCCAACCCCAGGCCTCAGCCATCTTGTCTTGGAGAAGTGTAAGTGAGACATTCAGAGATTTTTTGTTTTACAGTTATTGATCATCTGTAGGCCTGTGTGGAGTTCAGAGGTCTAATTGGTTTTGGTTTTTGCAGCTGCTTTCAGAAAGAAGAGCAGCAAAGGAAAGTCAAGCAGCGATGGAACAAAACAACCACGCAGTAAAAAGAGCAAGACATCAAGCTCACAGGAGGAGGCCAGCTGCTCCGTCTACGAGTCAGATACACACAGCACATACAAAAGTCACACTAAAGGTAAGAAGTACATAGGTAAGTTCACACCACACCTGCAGTGATAGAGCCTCTTTCCCAAGCTCTCAGAGTTTAGCTGGTATCCATCTGCTAATCACTAGGAAGCTTCTAACAAAGACTGTATGAATGTGTACATTGAGGCAAAGTCAGCTTTCCTACATACAACTAATCACAACCCCTGTCTTTGTTTTGTCTCTCTGTAGAGGACTTTGAAGAAAAATACGAAGAGCAGGATAAGCTGGGTGAAGGAGGCTTTGGGACTGTCTTCTTTGGAAAACGCAGAGAAGACAATTTCCCAGTATGGCTTCTTATGTGTGCACTTTACAATTCTTCTAGTGGCAATCTTTAATGGATAATGTAAATCTGATTATTTGAACGTATTTTTCATTTGTCTGTCGGGTCATAATGAGACAGCTGGTACATGCAGCCGCTGAAATGCAATCCAAGGGTGTCTTCCATCGAGACATTAAGCCAGACAATATTGTGTTTGACACATCGCCTGATCATCCAGCATTTCTATGTGTCAAATTCATCGATTTTGGCATTGGAGTCCCTTTTAGAGCAGAAGCAGTCACACGAAGAAATGGTAGGTCGTCAGCCTCACTGTTTAAATGTCCTTGCCTGCCCACACGCTTAGTGTCCACATGAATTCCTTACCATGAATAATTACTCTCTGGATTTTAGGGACCAAATCAGCCGCTGTAAACTGGCAGGACTTTAATGCCACCACAGCAGATTGCGTCACAGTTTTGCAGCTGGGTGCGGTGATGGATTGGCTGGTACGTCACATCATCCCTGATGACAACAACACATCTGCGATGCACACTGACATTTCAGAGGGTAAGCTGAATGTTAATTCTTTAACCTGTCACATTACAAAAACTTGAAAAAATCCCCCAAAGAAACCAAATTCCAAGAAATCCAATCATGGAAATGTTTGCACACACTTGTGATTATGCACAGAGGTCCACCCTACCAGCCAACCTCAGATCTCCACGCATGCACAAATGAATGCACATACATCGACACACATTCTGGTATTGATATTTGACATCACAGTAGAGGCATAGCTCTGAGGTCTTTCAGTCCCATCTCTGGCTAACAGGCCAAAAATTGAGTCTACTAGGAGACGGGGGTGTCGACCATACAAGAGGTAGTGGGGTGAAAAGCCTGTTGCCTCATGCCTGGTGCAGTTGTATGCATGTACTATCTGAGGCAGATGCTCTTTCCAGCTGCTCTTTGCCTTCTCCTCCAGTGTCCTTAGCATTTGAAGAAATATCCAATTAAATGGCTCAGCTGGAAATGGGTTGCCATTTGGATGGTATGGTGTTGTCCTTGAGTGAGCATCTCCAGCCAGGTGTCCCCACTTTGCAGTTATTTTATTTTATTTTTTCGACACTTTTTATTTATTTAGGAACATTTTTATACAACAAGATAAAATAAAAAACAATAAAAAAAGACAGAAAAAAGAAAAACAAAAAACAGAAACATCATGAGGTCATGGGAGGATAACATATGCCCGTATATACATCTGCACATCCACACATACATACGTCAGCAAGTCCGCATTACTAATTCTATGCATTAAAGGGTGCCACCACAAGCTGTAAAGTCCAGCCATTTTCTCCATCGTCTCCTTCCCAAGTCTCCCTGCAGTCGCAGAGTGAAAGTCATACATTCCATCAATTTGACGTCTTCCACTATAGAGGTAAAAAGTGATACAGTGGGAGGGTCTTTACAGAGCCAGCGTTTTGTTATGGCCTTCTTCGTAGAAGCCAAGAGAACTCTCAGAAGATAAACATCATCTGCAACTAAATCATCTGTAAAATATCCCAAGTACAATGATGTAAATGTACAAGACACGTGGAATCCCAGCACCTCTGTAATTATCTTTACAATTTCCGTCCAGAAGGGTCGTATGAGTGGGCAGGACCAGAATATATGACCGCAATCAGCCATGTCTTCCCCACAATTCCTCCAGCAAAACGCAGGTGTAGCACTGAATTTAGACTTTTGTTTAGGTGTTATGAAAAAGCGTATAATGTTCTTCCAGCAGAATTCCCGCCACATGTTGGAGTTAGTTGTGGTAAACTGTGTCTCCCAGATCCGTGCCCACCCATCCTCTGTAATCACAATGTCCATTTCTTTTTCCCATTTCTGCTTTACATAAATCGTTGAGTCCCCTTTGAGCTCAGTCATACATTTATACAATTTACTTATCAAGGCTCTGTTACTCCCAGAGTCATAAGCATCAATCAAAATATTAACAATCGAGAAGTCTCCACGAACACAGCTCTTTAGTCTTTTGCCAATATAGTCACGGAGTTGCAAGTATCGAAAAAAGTCTTGTTTCTCGAGGTCGCAAGTCTTGCATAGGGTATCAAAAGCCATAATTTTAGATTTTACAATAACCGAACACCCAGCAGTGATTCCACGCCACACCCATTGTCTAAATCTACTATCGTGGGAAGCAGGTAAAAAATCAGGGTCATAAGCTGGCCACCTCAGAAGTTTTATCTCTTCATGTAGTTGTGCCTGCTTGACCACTGCCCTCCATATTTTTAATGTAAAAGTAACCCAGCGGCTGGGGGTCAAGGTACCGTCCAAATCAGAAGCTGCGTGACCAAGTCTAGACTGGATTGGCGTGTCTGAGAGAGACATCTCAATCGTCTTCCACTTCGCACAAAAAGATGGGTTACACCAACACACCAAAGACCTTAGCTGAGCAGACAAGTAGTAATCCCTTAATGAAGGTAGAGCCAAGCCCCCTTTTTCTTTCGGCAACTGCAAAGTAGAGAACTTCACCCTAGGTCTTTTGTTAAGCCAAATGAATCTCGAAATCTGTTTATTCCATTCCCGGAATTGCTTCTCTGGAATTTGAATAGGTAAAGCAAGAAAAAGATAAAGTAGTTTGGGAAGAATACTCATTTTAATTATCCGTATCCTGTTGCCAAGGTCGAGAGGGAGCAAGGCCCAAATGTTGAGATCGCTATATATTTCTCTATTAATACGACTGTAATTAGTATCATACAGTTGTGTTAGGTCTTTAGGCAGAAACACTCCTAAGTATTTGATAGCAGTTGCCTCCCAGTTAAACTTGAATTTTGACAATAGTGTCTGGTCTGGAGAAAAATTAAATGTCAGAACTTGAGTTTTTTTGACATTAAGAACATACCCTGAATACAGGCCATATGTTTCCAACATCCCCATTAACACTGGTATACCTGAGCTGGGATCCGTGATTGTTACCAAGACATCATCTGCATATAGACACACCTTGTACTCGTCCCCTCCTATTACAATCCCTTTCAACGACGTTTCCTGACGTATAGCCTGGGCTAGAGGTTCGATAAACAAGTTGAAGAGGTAAGGGCTTGCTGGACACCCCTGTCTACATCCTCGTTCCAAAAAGATAGTATCGGAGAGGCTACCATTAATTTTTATTCTGGCAGTAGGGAGAGAGTAAAGAGCCTGGAAACATTTTATAAATTCACTACAGAAACCAAATCTTTTCATCACTAGGAAGAGGAAGTCCCAATTCACTGAATCATAAGCTTTTTCAGCATCTAAGCTAAGAATAATTGAGCTATTTTTCTTATCATTAATGTGTTCGATGATGTGTAAAGCTCGCCTAATGTTATCGTGGGTTTGTCTATTTTTCAAGAAACCCGTTTGGTCTTCATCAATCAAAGAAGGCATTATGGCATCCATTCTTCGCACCAAAATAGTTGTGTATAGTTTATAATCTGAGTTCAGGACACTTATCGGCCTATAAGATTTGCAGTTTAGTCTATCCTGTCCCCCCTTTGGCAAAACAGATATGAAGGCCTCCTTCCAGGAGGGAGGTACCAGACCTCCTTTCAAAATATAATTAAAACTAGTTTCCAAGAGAGGAAGAAGGCTTTCCTTCATGGTTTTGTACCATTCGGCAGGGAGCCCGTCGGTACCTGGTGATTTATTGGATTTAAGGCTGGAAATAGCTTTAATTATTTCTTCCCGAGATATTAAGGACGTTAACTTGCTATTTGCTTCTCGACCAATCATAGGCAGGTCTAAGGAATTCAAAAAGTCAGTTATCTTATTTACATCACCCTGGGTAGATTGACTATATAACGATTTGTAATACATTTCAAACGCTTTTTGAATTTTATCCAGGTCAGTTACAACTTTGTTACCAACTGGATCTCTGATCTTGTAAATATTATTTTCAGCTTGCTGTTTTCTGATCCGCCACGCTAACTGCTTCGCCGCCTTAGGCCCCGCCTCATAACATCTCTGTTTCATAAATCTTATGTTTTTCTCTACGTCTTCGCTCAATATCTTATCTATCTCCTGCTTAATCTGTCTGATTTGGTGGGTTACTATAGTATTTTTATCCTTCAGGCCTGACTGTTCCAAGGCCCTTAATCTATCCTGCAGTTGAAACAGTTCTTGTGACTTTTTCTTTTTAAGCATGGTCGACCACGCAATTATTTTTCCTCTAAGGACAGCTTTGGCTGCATCCCATACAATACTGTGATTTGTCTCTCCATTATCATTGTCCTGCAGGTACAAGTTAAGATCGGCTGTCATTTGTTTCACAAAAGCGGGGTCATTTAACATACCGGTATTTAGTCTCCACAAAGTTGTCTTCCGTATCCCATCCAAATGTAACGTTATATAAATTCCACTGTGGTCAGAGAAATCTCTTGGACCTATTCTGCAATCTTTTATCCTGTGTAAATCCCTATTAAACATAAAACAGTAGTCTACCCTCGAATACACTAAGTGTCGAGCAGAGTAAAAAGTGAACCCTGACGCTGACCCATGGATAGATCGCCACACATCAATAAGTCCTAATTCTGTTAACATTCCTTTAACCCGTTTCCCTCCAGACGTGCTTTTCCTGTCCCTGTTATTTGAGTCTAATCGGGGGTTTAACAGTAAATTAAAATCTCCTGCACAAATAAGAGTTCCCACCGTTTCCTTAGAGATCAAATCAAATATCTTCTTAAAGAAGCTTGCGTTGCTTCCTGGGGGTGCATAGACATTTAATAGTGTGACCGCCTTATTTTCTATTCTACCTTTTACTAAAACAAACCTACCTTCCTTATCACTTATATTAGATATATGTTCAAATTTTATTTTATTTGAGATAAGGATAGCTACTCCTCGTTTTTTCCCGGCCCTATACGAGGAATAGAATGTATGTCTGAAACCCATCCTTTTTAATTTTTCATGTTCTGCATTGTCTAGATGAGTTTCTTGCCAATATGCTATATCTACTGTCTCCTTTTTCAATTTGGCAAGTAGTTTGCTTCTTTTAATAGGGCTATTCAGGCCATTTACATTTAGTGACAGCATTTTATAGAAATTATAAGCCATCAAGTGGACATGCGGAATACAACATAATCAACCCAGACCTCAGAACATCACAACCAGAACTCACTGAACAGCAAACACACCAAACATTAACAAGAGCTTCCAATACAAAGGATATAAAAGTGTCCTTTGACATTGAGGGGATTGGCCACAAGGTGGGGCCCCTCATCCAACAAGAGGGGGGTGACCGACAAAAAAACAAAAAAGGGCAAAGAATAAGCAAAAACAGTTTCTTATCGCTATTAGAAATAACTTGGTGGTTCTCTAACCATGTCCGTAGGCACCAACCTTAAGAAATATGAATTCTGAAGGATACAGAAGTCAGTGTTCCCGCGGTTAGATTATCAAAACTCTACCGCCAGCTGTTTCACCGTTGTCCCGCCGTCAGCTGTTCACTCGTCTGCTGGCACTCTTTCTTGCTCCCTCCGGAATGCTTGGAGTTTTTCCCGAACATGCTGCTGGAAGCCGCCCCCGCGGTGTGCTGTCTGCGTCTCCCAAGGAAGTAGCTGCCTTATCGTGTCCTCTGTCATCCTGCTGGTGTGGTTCGCCAATGTGATCTTACCCACGGCTATTCCCCGCTTTCTTAAATCCTCGGCAGCTTGGGTCGCGGTATTATATAGGACAGTGTCTGACGCATAAAACACTCGCATCTTACTTAGTGGTGTCTGGAAGCGAATCCCGCTGTCCTTCAGAGCCTTCTTAACTGGAATATATTCCCGTCTCCTTTTCTGCACTTCCAGGGAGTAGTCATGATCGAAATACACCCGTTTGTTTTGGATATGTACCCCTTTGTTCCATGCCGTGCGAAGAATCTCTTCTTTAACGGAGAACCGGAGGAAGCGCACTATTATTGAGCGTGGTGGGGCGTTCGGAGGTGGTTTTGGTCCCAGCGCGCGGTGTGCGCGCTCAATGCCGAGGGCACGGTCCGGGCCGAAATCTTCGCCTAGGTGTTCTTTGATCAGATTTTCAACAAAGGTAGTCACCGACGAGCCCTCCGAGTTTTCCGGTACACCGTAAATCCGGATGTTTTTGCGCCTAGCGCGGCCCTCCATATCGGACACCTTTTCCTGAAGCGCCCGTTGATTTTCCAACAGCTGCACAAGTGTATCCCTAACACCAATGTCCCAGCGTTCCGAGTCAGCCATGTTGTCCTCGACGTGCTTTAGCCGGCCAGTCATCTCCTCTACCTGATCCGCCATCTTGTGTAATCTTTGGTTCAATTCCTTAGAGAGTTCGGCCATTTGCTTCTTTATATCCTCCCGAAATTCCGTACCGAATGCTTTGAAGTCATTTTTCAATTCGGTTCGCAATGTAGCCATTTCGGACACCATTACGCTACTCACAGCATCCCGAAGCCAACCTAGACCTTCACCTCGGTCGCCATCTTGTCCCGATGCGAGGCTTGCCCCACTAACCGCGGCGTCCTTCTCCATTTCACAGTCAAGGATGTTTCGTAATCCGTATCCTCCCTTTTTAGATTTATCCCCACTCATTCTTGTGTCGAAAAATGGCAATGTAGCCCTAATACAGCTCTCGAGTCCGGGGAAACACACGGTTAGTGCCGGAGGTCACTCTCTATGCGGCCATGCGATGTTACGCGCCACCGGAAGCCCCTGCAATTATTTATTTGTAAAAAATGTTTGGTATCATGTATGATTTTTGTTCCACTTCTCAAGTGTACACCACTTTGTATTGGTCTTTCACGTGGAATTCCAATGAAATTGATTCATGTTTGTGGCTGTAATGTGACAAAATGTGGAAAAGTTCAAGGGGGCCGAATACTTTTGCAAGCCACTGTATATCAGATGATACTGATAACCTAATGCTAATTGCAATAACTATGCAGAGGTCTCTAGGCCTCCACTTTTATGGAGCATGTGAAGTTTGGGGCAGAGTGGACAAAGAAAAGTTTCTCAGCAGGTTCAACAGGTTGCTACAACACAGGCCGATGAAGTATTGCACTCACTCATCCAAACTGGCAAACATGTAACATACACCCTAAGACTGATCCTGCTTTTTACTCCTTTGCTATGATTTCATTTGATATTATGTAGCCTTGGAGACAGTTTGCATAGATTAGAATGTTAGATTCCTGTGATGTCATCAATGCCCGATGTTTTGTTTTAATGTCTTGTGATAGTTCTAAGTGCAGACAAAGTCAGAGTTCAAGTGAGTTTAGTACAATTTTGAACCAGTTTCTGACATGTGGTCAAAATCTTGGCCGACCTTTACCACACCACGTGCTGTGGGTGTGCGTAAATATCTAGGTGAGTAAAGTCTCCTTTACCTGTTAAATTCATCTTAATTTGGGGCTTTTACTTCAGGTGTTTTGATTCAGTAGTAACCAAGTGATCTTTGTACAAACTGCAGACCGCCACACTGATCCCTGGTTCCTCAGGATAGAGGACAGGACGTCAGATGGGCGAATCACGAGCTCCAAACGCAAAGATTGTGCCACAGAAAGACTGGAAAAAGCTTCCAAAAGAAGCAAGGACAGCAAAAGTCCAACCCCAGGCCTCAGCCATCTTGTCTTGGAGAATTGTAAGTGAGACATTCAGAGATTTTTTGTTTTACAGTTATTGATCATCTGTAGGCCTGTGTGGAGTTCAGAGGTCTAATTGGTTTTGGTTTTTGCAGCTGCTTTCAGAAAGAAGAGCAGCAAAGGAAAGTCAAGCAGTGATGGAACAAAACAACCACGCAGTAAAAAGAGCAAGACATCAAGCTCACAGGAGGAGGCCAGCTGCTCCGTCTACGAGTCAGATACACACAGCACATACAAAAGTCACACTAAAGGTAAGAAGTACATAGGTAAGTTCACACCACACCTGCAGTGATAGAGCCTCTTTCCCAAGCTCTCAGAGTTTAGCTGGTATCCATCTGCTAATCACTAGGAAGCTTCTAACAAAGACTGTATGAATGTGTACATTGAGGCAAAGTCAGCTTTCCTACATACAACTAATCACAACCCCTGTGTTAGTTTTGTCTCTCTGTAGAGGACTTTGAAGAAAAATACGAAGAGCAGGATAAGCTGGGTGAAGGAGGCTTTGGGACTGTCTTCTTTGGAAAACGCAGAGAAGACAATTTCCCAGTATGGCTTCTTATGTGTGCACTTTACAATTCTTCTAGTGGCAATCTTTAATGGATAATGTAAATCTGATTATTTGAACGTATTTTTCATTTGTCTGTCAGGTCATAATGAGACAGCTGGTACATGCAGCCGCTGAAATGCAATCCAAGGGTGTCTTCCATCGAGACATTAAGCCAGACAATATTGTGTTTGACACATCGCCTGATCATCCAGCATTTCTATGTGTCAAATTCATCGATTTTGGCATTGGAGTCCCTTTTAGAGCAGAAGCAGTCACACGAAGAAATGGTAGGTCATCAGCCTCACCGTTTAAATGTCCTTGCCTGCCCACACGCTTAGTGTCCACATGAATTCCTTACCATGAATAATTACTCTCTGGATTTTAGGGACCAAATCAGCTGCTGTAAACTGGCAGGACTTTAATGCCACCACAGCAGATTGCGTCACAGTTTTGCAGCTGGGTGCGGTGATGGATTGGCTGGTACGTCACATCATCCCTGATGACAACAACACATCTGAGATGCACACTGACATTTCAGAGGGTAAGCTGAATGTTAATTCTTTAACCTGTCACATTACAAAAACTTGAAAAAATCCCCCAAAGAAACCAAATTCCAAGAAATCCAATCGTGGAAATGTTTGCACACACTTGTGATTATGCACAGAGGTCCACCCTACCAGCCAACCTCAGATCTCCACGCATGCACAAATGAATGCACATACATCGACACACATTCTGGTATTGATATTTGACATCACAGTAGAGACGCAAATCTGGCATAGCTCTGAGGTCTTTCAGTCCCATCTCTGGCTAACAGGCCAAAAATTAAGTCTACTAGGAGACGGGGGTGTCGACCATACAAGAGGTAGTGGGGTGAAAAGCCTGTTGCCTCATGCCTGGTGCAGTTGTATGCATGTACTATCTGAGGCAGATGCTCTTTCCAGCTGCTCTTTGCCTTCTCCTCCAGTGTCCTTAGCATTTGAAGAAATATCCAATTAAATGGCTCAGCTGGAAATGGGTTGCCATTTGGATGGTATGGTGTTGTCCTTGAGTGAGCATCTCCAGCCAGGTGTCCCCACTTTGCAGTTATTTATTTGGATTGGATTTCTTGGAATTTGGTTTCTTTGGGGGATTTTTTTCAAGTTTTTGTAATGTGACAGGTTAAAGAATTAACATTCAGCTTACCCTCTGAAATATCAGTGTGCATCTCAGATGTGTTGTTGTCATTAGGGATGATGTGACGTACCAGCCAATCCATCACCGCACCCAGCTGCAAAACTGTGACGCAATCTGCTGTGGTGGCATTAAAGTCCTGCCAGTTTACAGCGGCTGATTTGGTCCCTAAAATCCAGAGAGTAATTATTCATGGTAAGGAATTCATGTGGACACTAAGCGTGTGGGCAGGCAAGGACATTTAAACGGTGAGGCTGACGACCTACCATTTCTTCGTGTGACTGCTTCTGCTCTAAAAGGGACTCCAATGCCAAAATCGATGAATTTGACACATAGAAATGCTGGATGATCAGGCGATGTGTCAAACACAATATTGTCTGGCTTAATGTCTCGATGGAAGACACCCTTGGATTGCATTTCAGCGGCTGCATGTACCAGCTGTCTCATTATGACCTGACAGACAAATGAAAAATACGTTCAAATAATCAGATTTACATTATCCATTAAAGATTGCCACTAGAAGAATTGTAAAGTGCACACATAAGAAGCCATACTGGGAAATTGTCTTCTCTGCGTTTTCCAAAGAAGACAGTCCCAAAGCCTCCTTCACCCAGCTTATCCTGCTCTTCGTATTTTTCTTCAAAGTCCTCTTCTCAAGTGTACACCACTTTGTATTGGTCTTTCACGTGGAATTCCAATAAAACTGATTCATGTTTGTGGCTGTAATGTGACAAAATGTGGAAAAGTTCAAGGGGGCCGAATACTTTTGCAAGCCACTGTATATCAGATGACACTGATAACCTAATGCTAATTGCAATAACTATGCAGAGGTCTCTAGGCCTCGACCTTTATGGAGCATGTGAAGTTTGGGGCAGAGTGGACAAAGAAAAGTTTCTCAGCAGGTTCAACAGGTTGCTACAACACAGGCCGATGAAGTATTGCACTCACTCATCCAAACTGGCAAACATGTAACATACACCCTAAGACTGATCCTGCTTTTTACTCCTTTGCTATGATTTCATTTGATATTATGTAGCCTTGGAGACAGTTTGCATAGATTAGAATGTTAGATTGCTGTGATGTCATCAATGCCCGATGTTTTGTTTTAATGTCTTGTGATAGTTCTAAGTGCAGACAAAGTCAGAGTTCAAGTGAGTTTAGTACAATTTTGAACCAGTTTCTGACATGTGGTCAAAATCTTGGCCGACCTTTACCACACCACGTGCTGTGGGTGTGCGTAAATATCTAGGTGAGTAAAGTCTCCTTTACCTGTTAAATTCATCTTAATTTGGGGCTTTTACTTCAGGTGTTTTGATTCAGTAGTAACCAAGTGATCTTTGTACAAACTGCAGACCGCCACACTGATCCCTGGTTCCTCAGGATAGAGGACAGGACGTCAGATGGGCGAATCAAGAGCTCCAAACGCAAAGATTGTGCCACAGAAAGACTGGAAAAAGCTTCCAAAAGAAGCAAGGACAGCAAAAGTCCAACCCCAGGCCTCAGCCATCTTGTCTTGGAGAAGTGTAAGTGAGACATTCAGAGATTTTTTGTTTTACAGTTTGTCAAGAGATTTATTCTAAAGACACTTCTTCAGCTGAGAGTCTAAGAGGAGAAACACACACAGACGCTGCAGCATTTGCTTGTATACAAGGGCGATCACAGAACGCTCACACCAGAGTGGGGGCCCTGCGATGCGCGCTCTGCTCTTGCACTTGTCTTTATTTATACACAAGAAAAATGAATACATTTGACGTGAGCATATGCGTATGTGATTGTGTGTGTGTGAGTGTGTGTGTGTGTGTGTGTGTTGTGTGTGTGTGTGTGTGTTCGAGGTCAGAACTGCTTGTTATTCTTCTTACTATCGCTGTGAGAAGACTCAGATACAAATATCAGAACACGTGTTATGAAGAAGAATCAGTCCTGAACAATGAAAAGAACAATCAGTTCTAAGCAAGGAAATGATCATCATGCAGCATTCTATCACAAGCAAACTTATATCATTAAAAGCTTATACTGACTAAAAAATACAATTTTCTATTGACACAGTTATTGATCATCTGTAGGCCTGTGTGGAGTTCAGAGGTCTAATTGGTTTTGGTTTTTGCAGCTGCTTTCAGAAAGAAGAACAGCAAAGGAAAGTCAAGCAGCGATGGAACAAAACAACCACGCAGTAAAAAGAGCAAGACATCAAGCTCACAGGAGGAGGCCAGCTGCTCCGTCTACGAGTCAGATACACACAGCACATACAAAAGACACACTAAAGGTAAGAAGTACATAGGTAAGTTCACACCACACCTGCAGTGATAGAGCCTCTTTCCCAAGCTCTCAGAGTTTAGCTGGTATCCATCTGCTAATCACTAGGAAGCTTCTAACAAAGACTGTATGAATGTGTACATTGAGGCAAAGTCAGCTTTCCTACATACAACTAATCACAACCCCTGTCTTTGTTTTGTCTCTCTGTAGAGGACTTTGAAGAAAAATACGAAGAGCAGGATAAGCTGGGTGAAGGAGGCTTTGGCACTGTCTTCTCTGGAAAACGCAGAGAAGACAATTTCCCAGTATGGCTTCTTATGTGTGCACTTTACAATTCTTCTAGTGGCAATCTTTAATGGATAATGTAAATCTGATTATTTGAACGTATTTTTCATTTGTCTGTCAGGTCATAATGAGACAGCTGGTACATGCAGCCGCTGAAATGCAATCCAAGGGTGTCTTCCATCGAGACATTAAGCCAGACAATATTGTGTTTGACACATCGCCTGATCATCCAGCATTTCTATGTGTCAAATTCATCGATTTTGGCATTGGAGTCCCTTTTAGAGCAGAAGCAGTCACACGAAGAAATGGTAGGTCGTCAGCCTCACTGTTTAAATGTCCTTGCCTGCCCACACGCTTAGTGTCCACATGAATTCCTTACCATGAATAATTACTCTCTGGATTTTAGGGACCAAATCAGCCGCTGTAAACTGGCAGGACTTTAATGCCACCACAGCAGATTGCGTCACAGTTTTGCAGCTGGGTGCGGTGATGGATTGGCTGGTACGTCACATCATCCCTGATGACAACAACACATCTGCGATGCACACTGACATTTCAGAGGGTAAGCTGAATGTTAATTCTTTAACCTGTCACATTACAAAAACTTGAAAAAATCCCCCAAAGAAACCAAATTCCAAGAAATCCAATCATGGAAATGTTTGCACACACTTGTGATTATGCACAGAGGTCCACCCTACCAGCCAACCTCAGATCTCCACGCATGCACAAATGAATGCACATACATCGACACACATTCTGGTATTGATATTTGACACCACAGTAGAGACGCAAATCTGGCATAGCTCTGAGGTCTTTCAGTCCCATCTCTGGCTAACAGGCCAAAAATTGAGTCTACTAGGAGACGGGGGTGTCGACCATACAAGAGGTAGTGGGGTGAAAAGCCTGTTGCCTCATGCCTGGTGCAGTTGTATGCATGTACTATCTGAGGCAGATGCTCTTTCCAGCTGCTCTTTGCCTTCTCCTCCAGTGTCCTTAGCATTTGAAGAAATATCCAATTAAATGGCTCAGCTGGAAATGGGTTGCCATTTGGATGGTATGGTGTTGTCCTTGAGTGAGCATCTCCAGCCAGGTGTCCCCACTTTGCAGTTATTTATTTGTAAAAAATGTTTGGTATCATGTATGATTTTCGTTCCACTTCTCAAGTGTACACCACTTTGTATTGGTCTTTCACGTGGAATTCCAATAAAACTGATTCATGTTTGTGGCTGTAATGTGACAAAATGTGGAAAAGTTCAAGGGGGCCGAATACTTTTGGAAGCCACTGTATATCAGATGATACTGATAACCTAATGCTAATTGCAATAACTATGCAGAGGTCTCTAGGCCTCCACTTTTATGGAGCATGTGAAGTTTGGGGCAGAGTGGACAAAGAAAAGTTTCTCAGCAGGTTCAACAGGTTGCTACAACACAGGCCGATGAAGTATTGCACTCACTCATCCAAACTGGCAAACATGTAACATACACCCTAAGACTGATCCTGCTTTTTACTCCTTTGCTATGATTTCATTTGATATTATGTAGCCTTGGAGACAGTTTGCATAGATTAGAATGTTAGATTGCTGTGATGTCATCAATGCCCGATGTTTTGTTTTAATGTCTTGTGATAGTTCTAAGTGCATACAAAGTCAGAGTTCAAGTGAGTTTAGTACAATTTTGAACCAGTTTCTGACATGTGGTCAAAATCTTGGCCGACCTTTACCACACCACGTGCTGTGGGTGTGCGTAAATATCTAGGTGAGTAAAGTCTCCTTTACCTGTTAAATTCATCTTAACCCTTAGATGCACACGTGGGGTCAAAGATGACCCCACGGGTTGTTTTTCTTCAAAATCTTTAAAATGCAAAGTTGTAATATATTCATATTCCAGGTATTCCTCATAAAATATGTTTGTAACATGAGGCCATTTGCATTTTTATTTATTTTTTCATTAATTTAAACAAAATGCAGTTTTTGTATCACTACCCCACTCTTCCACAAGTGGGGTCAAAAATGACCCCAAGCAGTTCCTATGGAATCTTCTATGAAACTTTCATTCTTAGCAACTCTGACTGACCCACTTACACTTCTGATGGATCAAGAATTAATTTTTACACAATAACATACATGATTTATAGTCAGGGCTGCACATAAGTGGTCTGCAGGTGTGCATTCACTGTCAAAATAAAAGTATTCCCGGAAATTCAGAGAATACGCGCTTCTTTTGTGGTGGAGGAACACCAAAGTAATTTCTTACGGAGCTTGCTTCTTCGACATCTTAAGAGTTCTGAACAAATGTCTGTCCTCCTCCAGAACATCTTATGTACGCAAACACGCGTTCCAACTTCTTATCTGGTGCGCGTCTTTTATTTTGACAGCGAATGCGCACCTGCGCACCATTTATGTGCAGCCCTGTTTATAATTTCCTCTGCATTTCAAACATTGTCCTTTCTGATGTTTTTTTTAATATCTAAAGTAACATGGCTGCTATGAGGCCAGCTAGGATCCCTGTAGACCTTGCCCTACAAATGATCCAAGACGGATGGGATGAAGGGCCCATCGGAGGCACTGACTCAGAATCTGACATCTAAGATATAGAGGACCCAGACTATTGTCCCCCCCACTGAACAAGGCCAGTCAGATACAGAGGAGTCCTCTGATGAGTCCTCTGAAGAGGAAATGGATATTGAGTCTAACAGAATGATCCTCCCTTTTACTGCTCTAGCCACAATATTCTGAATTAGTCGGCCAGGGCTTGCACCTGGGTTTAGTCTCCCCAATAGATGCATGGAAGATGTTCATGTCTGATAATATAATAGAAGAGGTTCTGACATGCACAAACAAGGAGGCATGAAGAGTAGCCATTGACAGGGGAAAAGAGTAGAAAAAAGTAATCAAACATAAGCTCCTAGCCTTCATTTGATTGATCATTCTTGCAGGAAGTGAGAAGAACTGGGATGTACCAGTCAGTGTGTTTTTTGGGAGTCCTCTGCATAACCCATTGTACAAGGCCACTATGTCAATTCAAAGATTTAAAGATATTCGCCGTTTCTTGCACTTTGATGACAAGAGGACCAGAGCCTACTGACTGAAAACAAATCACATGGCAGCTTTCCGCTACATATGGGGCCTGTTCCTGGTCAACTGCAGGCAGAAATTCATCCTCAGTGATTGTGTTACAGTGGATGAACAATTTGTGCCTTTCAGAGGGAAGACCCAGCTTCTGCAGTATATGCAGAGCAAGCATACAAAAGTGATACAAGTGATACAAAAACTGCAATTTCTTAAAATTAATAAAAAAATAAATAAAAATGCAAAGGGCCTCATGTCACAAACATGTTTTATGAGGAATACCTCAAATATGAAAATATTACAACTCTTCGTTTTAAAGATTTTGAAGAATAACAACCGAGTTTATAGCAAAATGCATTGTTTCTATTTGGGGTCATTTTTGACCCCACTTCTGGAAGAGTGTAGGTATTGGTAGGTTGTGCATCCAAGGGTTAATTTGGGGCTTTTACTTCAGGTGTTTTGATTCAGTAGTAACCAAGTGATCTTTGTACAAACTGCAGACCGCCACACTGATCCCTGGTTCCTCAGGATAGAGGACAGGACGTCAGATGGGCGAATCAAGAGCTCCAAACGCAAAGATTGTGCCACAGAAAGACTGGAAAAAGCTTCCAAAAGAAGCAAGGACAGCAAAAGTCCAACCCCAGGCCTCAGCCATCTTGTCTTGGAGAAGTGTAAGTGAGACATTCAGAGATTTTTTGTTTTACAGTTATTGATCATCTGTAGGCCTGTGTGGAGTTCAGAGGTCTAATTGGTTTTGGTTTTTGCAGCTGCTTTCAGAAAGAAGAGCAGCAAAGGAAAGTCAAGCAGCGATGGAACAAAACAACCACGCAGTAAAAAGAGCAAGACGTCAAGCTCACAGGAGGAGGCCAGCTGCTCCGTCTACGAGTCAGATACACACAGCACATACAAAAGTCACACTAAAGGTAAGAAGTACATAGGTAAGTTCACACCACACCTGCAGTGAAAGAGCCTCTTTCCCAAGCTCTCAGAGTTTAGCTGGTATCCATCTGCTAATCACTAGGAAGCTTCTAACAAAGACTGTATGAATGTGTACATTGAGGCAAAGTCAGCTTTCCTACATACAACTAATCACAACCCCTGTGTTAGTTTTGTCTCTCTGTAGAGGACTTTGAAGAAAAATACGAAGAGCAGGATAAGCTGGGTGAAGGAGGCTTTGGGACTGTCTTCTTTGGAAAACGCAGAGAAGACAATTTCCCAGTATGGCTTCTTATGTGTGCACTTTACAATTCTTCTAGTGGCAATCTTTAATGGATAATGTAAATCTGATTATTTGAACGTATTTTTCATTTGTCTGTCAGGTCATAATGAGACAGCTGGTACATGCAGCCGCTGAAATGCAATCCAAGGGTGTCTTCCATCGAGACATTAAGCCAGACAATATTGTGTTTGACACATCGCCTGATCATCCAGCATTTCTATGTGTCAAATTCATCGATTTTGGCATTGGAGTCCCTTTTAGAGCAGAAGCAGTCACACGAAGAAATGGTAGGTCGTCAGCCTCACTGTTTAAATGTCCTTGCCTGCCCACACGCTTAGTGTAAGAAAGCCCTTCATAAGAAAGCCCTCCGCAAAGCCAGAACATCTTACTATTCGTCACTGATTGAAGAAAATAAGAACAACCTCAGGTTTCTCTTCAGCACTGTAGACAGGCTGACAAAAAGTCAGAGCTCTACTGAGCCAACAATCCCTTTAACGTTAACTAGTAATGACTTCATGAATTTCTTCAGAAATAAAATTTTTATCATTAGAGAAAAAATTACCAATAATAATCTCACAGATGTAATATTATCTACAGCTACTTTTAGTACCATCGATGTTAATTTAGACTCTTTTTCTCCAATTGATCTTTCTGAGTTAACTTCAATAATTACTTCCTCCAAACCATCAACATGTCTTTTAGACCCCATTCCTACAAAACTGCTCAAAGAAGACCTGCCATTAATTAATTATTCAATCTTAAATATGATCAACCTATCTCTAATAATCGGCTATGTACCACAGGCCTTCAAGGTGGCTGTAGTTAAACCTTTACTTAAAAAACCATCTCTAGACCCAGCTGTCTTAGCTAATTATAGGCCAATCTCCAACCTTCCTTTCATATCAAAAATCCTTGAAAGAGTAGTTGTCAAACAGCTAACAGATCATCTGCAGAGGAATGGCTTATTTGAAGAGTTTCAGTCAGGTTTCAAAGCTCATCACAGCACAGAAACAGCTTTAGTGAAGGTTACAAATGATCTTCTTATGGCCTCTGACAGTGGACTCATCTCTGTGCTTGTCCTGCTAGACCTTAGTGCTGCGTTTGATACTGTTGATCATAATATCCTATTAGAGCGATTAGAACATGCTGTAGGTATTACAGGTACTGTACTGCAGTGGTTTGTATCGTATCTATCTAATAGACTCCAATTTGTTCATGTAAATGGAGAGTCCTCTTCACACACTAAGGTCAGTTATGGTGTTCCACAGGGTTCGGTGCTAGGACCAATTCTATTTACATTATACATGCTTCCCCTAGGCAGCATCATTAGAAGACATAGCATAAATTTTCACTGCTATCCAGATGACACGCAGCTCTATCTATCCATGAAGCCAGATAACACACACCAATTAGTTAAACTGCAGGAATGTCTTAAAGACATTAAGACCTGGATGGCCGCTAACTTACTGCTGCTTAATTCAGATAAAACTGAGGTTATTGTACTCGGCCCTGAAAATCTTAGAAATATGGTATCTAACCAGATTCTTACTCTGGATGGCATTACCTTGGCCTCCAGTAATGCTGTGAGGAACCTTGGAGTCATTTTTGAACACACATATTAAACAAATATGTAAGACCGCTTTCTTCCATTTGCGCAACATCTCTAAAATTAGAAATATCCTGTCTCTTAGTGACGCTGAAAAACTAGTTCATGCATTTATTACTTCCAGGCTGGACTACTGTAATTCATTATTATCAGGATGTCCTAAAAACTCGCTGAAAAGCCTTCAGCTGATCCAAAATGCTGCAGCAAGAGTACTGACAGGGACTAGAAAGAGAGAGCATATTTCTCCTGTTTTGGCTTCCCTTCATTGGCTTCCTGTTAAATCCAGAATTTAATTCAAAATCCTGCTCCTCACATACAAGGTCTTAAATAATTAGGCCCCATCTTATCTTAATGACCTTGTAGTACCATATCACCCTATTAGAGCACTTCGCTCTCGCACTGCAGGCTTACTTGTTGTTCCTAAAGTATTTAAAAGTAGAATGGGAGGAAGAGCCTTCAGTTTTCAGGCCCCTCTTCTGTGGAACCAGCTTGCAGTTTGGATTCGGGAGACAGACACTATCTCTACTTTCAAGATTAGGCTTAAAACTTTCCTTTTTGCTAAAGCATATAGTTAGGGCTGGACCAGGTGACCCTGAATCCTCCCTTAGTTATGCTGCAATAGACGTAGGCTGGAGGGTCGGTCCAGACGGCAGAATATTAAAATTGTTGGTCTGCCCGAAAAAATTGAAAATGGACGTATGGTGGAGTTCTTGTCTAAGTTTCTCCTGAAACTTCCCCGGACAATTTTGACAAGCCTTTGGACATTGACAGAGCACACCGCTTGGGCGGTCGCACCCCCGGGGAAAGAGATTATCCCCGGGTAACTATAGCGCGGATTCATCGCGTTCAAGTGAGAGAGAAGATACTACAGCTTGCTCGGGAGCAGTTTCCCTTGAACTATAATGGTAAGGCGATTCACATCTTCCCTGACTTCCCGACGGAGGTGGTGAAACAGCGGCAGGTCTTCCAGGACGTGCGTAAACGCCTAATGGATGCTGGAGCTCGGTGTAGTTTCTACTATCCAGCGCATTTACGAGTAACCCATGGCTCCATGGTCAAAGTGTTCTCCACGCCATGTGAGGCTGAGGATTTTTTGGGAACTATACAGGAAGGCAGAGACTAATTTACAATCTCTGACATCTCATTTGAAACTCATTGCATCGGGATGTATGTGACTATTTCATTTTTTTCTCAACTATGTTGGCATTGAGGGTATATATATATATTTTTTTTTCTTTTGTGGGGGGAGGTTGGAAAGCTCGTCACCTTGGACCGTTTATTTCGTAATGGTCATGCGGACCCTCTGTGAGTATGCGGGGTTTTCTCTTTGTTTAGGAAAGTGGGATGGGGGGGAAGAGGGTTATGTTTTTTGTGTTGTCGGTATGTTGTACTTATTAATGTTATACAAGGGCAATTCATGTGTACACTGCTATTTATTATTTTTGGAGTGAATGCTAATTCATCATCGCTAAGTGGTGGCATTAGATTTGTGAGCTGGAATGTGCGAGGACTTGGGCATGTGCACAAACGAGCGAAGGTTTTTTCTCACTTAAAATCGCTAGCTGCTGATGTTGTGTATCTTCAGGAAACTCATATGAAACCGACTAAAGAGAGGTTGCTCAGGTGCTCCTGGGCTAATCAGATTTTTCAGTCGACATTCTCCAGTAAAGCCCGTGGAGTGGCTATATTGACCCGTAGAACAGTCCCATTCAGACATGAGTCCACGGTTAGTGATCCGAATGGTCGATTTGTTCTGGTGACGGGCCATATTCATGCAACCCATGTTACTTTATTGAATTTATATGGTCCTAATTTTGATAGCCCAGCTTTCTTTCGACAAATATTTAATTTATTACCTAGTCTCGCTGATACTCATGTAATTTTAGGAGGCGATTTTAATTGTGTACTTGACAAACACTTGGATAGATCTACTCAAATCTCCCAGTTGTCTAACGCTTCGACTGTTTTGAATAATATGTTGAGTTCTACTAACCTAGTTGATGTTTGGCGACTGTGTAACCCTACTGGTAGAGATTACTCTTATTTTTCACAAGTGCACAAATCGTACTCCAGAATAGATTATTTTTTGCTTGATTCTAAATTGATGTCTAAAGTTGTATGCTCAACTTATCACAACATCTTGATCTCGGATCACTCTCCAACCTCTTTAGTCCTGGACTTCTGTGGTACGAAACAACAGGGTAACTGGCGTTTTCACCCGTCACTCCTGTCTGAGACATCCTTTTGCCAACTTATGACAACTAAAATATCAGAATTCTTGGAAACTAATTGTAACCCAGGTCCCACGTAGCTATGGTAAAGCTAGAGTGTATAGTACAATGAGACTGGGCCTGGGTTCGTAGTGCTATTAATAATGATACCTGATACCCTCTAATTGAATTAATAAGGACCACCACACTGTATTTTACACAAATTAAATCCCTCACCGGGTATTTATTTAGATAAAAATGAAATAAATAAAATAAACACTTACTTTTATAAAATGAAATGAATTGAATTCAAATAAACAAACAAAACCACTGTAAATGTGACTACATGGGTTATAAATGAAAGATTATCAAAACAAAATAACTTTTACTCAGCGTACCAACTGTTATTTCGGTTACAACCGCTCGCACCTTTAAAAGGGATGAATTTCAACCTTTGTAAATAACTTTAATTATAACTACACACTTACTCAATTTAAACCAAATTTGTAACAGTGGGCACACACACACACTTTAACCTGTCCACACTACACCTGTAGCACAGTGCTTGTTGCAGGCCTGATTCGAAGTTCGGGTGCGGTGAGGCCTAAAACTGATGGCCGCTTCACTCAAACTGAGCAATAAACAAAATACGTGCACTTTAGTTCCAGTTAGTACTCACAAGTCCAATGAGTTTGTTAGTGGGGCAATCAGAAACGGGCAGATAGCAGTTAGTTCACCAGTAGTGAAGACAGTCAGGGGCAAGAAAACAGCAGGGTCCATCTGGGCAGAAACTTCTCTCTCCCTCGCCTTTCACAGCGTCCCTCGGCTTCTAAACATATTAAAACACTTGAGCTACAATACCAAATGCTATCACATAACGATTTAGCATTAGCATGCTTTGACTGAAAATCACAGAGCTAAACATACAGCATGGTATCATAGCACATAACGCGGTAAGCTGCGCTAATTAGCAAGCCGCTAGTTAGCATCACATATCATGCCATTTTACCACTATAACGAATAGTTACAGTACAAATGTCAAGGCACACAGTCTCATTTACCTCTTGCAGATCACAAATAAGTAATATCAGGACCACGGGTAGTCGACCTCAATGATACACTTAGATGCAAAATCCACACCACGTTTGCCTTACGACATCTCTCTCTTCGGACTTAGCTTCTGTGTCCGCTCCCACAGATTCACACAACCTTACCACTCGTCCCGCCCCCATAACAGAGAAGAGTGACATTGACTGGCTCGTCAGCACAACAACCAATGACAATACAACATTAAGATAACTGACATTAGATGGGTAAACAAACTCAGGTTACACCCCAACATATTGCTTCTGCACAGTAAATGAACTCTAAATCATGAAACCCTTTTATTTATTGGACTCTAACTGCAAATGAAATACATTGGTACCCAAGTATATGATTTTTAAACCTTTTATCAACTATTTATATTTTAACCATTTTTTATAACCGTAAACTTTTCTTTTCTTTATACTGCAAGCCCGAATAATTGCAGACAGGGCTACACCCTCCCCCTTCTAACCGTGTAGATGTCCTCATCACACCTCTGACTTCTCTTTAGCTTTACAGGGAGATGGTTTTCCTCACCTCCTAAGAACTTCTTCGAAGTGTTAGAACGTCCCTTTGGTTCGTCTGTGAAGGTTCTCAGTCATCCAGGTCATCGTAGTCAAAGGACTTTGGTTCACTGATGTCTGGAGGGTTTAATTTTAGTTGAATGACCATACCATGGTGCATGATGGTAACAGGCTCACAAGATGGGTGACCTGGCTTTTCATATGTCAATCTCATAGGTGGTTTTGGTTTTCTCAGGGATTTTCGGGATGTGGAAAACTGTTCACTGTCATTTCTTGTACTTCTATGAGAACTGTCACTTTGTGTTCTGTTTTAAAAAGGTGAATTTGTTTCCCGTTCCTCTTTTTGCTCTCCCATGGACTCATTTGTCTCTTGAGCATCATATTCCAGCATAGTAGGTATATCATCTCCAGATGAGTTTTCACTTTCACTTTCTCCTACTGGTTGGCTTTCTGCCGCTTCAAAATGTTCCTCCTCAGCACTGTCCTCCTCTTCTGAAGTTTGACGTGGCGTTGCCAGTTGTCTCCTGACCTCTTGCACACCAAAACTTTGCGGATTATGGACAGTTTCAAACATTTCATCTGATGATGCTGTGTCACTTTCTTCCACTGGATCAGGAGGTTTAACTGCTTGTCGACTTTTCTGGGCACGATGTGCTCTGGTTACGGGTCTCCTAATGTGTCCTGTGTCATCCACTGGATTAGGCATCCTGACCATATAACCAATGGGCAACAGGTGGTCTCGATGGAGAGTTTTGACTATACTTGGACCATGTTCTGGTTTTACCTTATAAAAAGGCGAGTTAGGTAACTTCTCCACTACAACATATGGTGTAGATTTCCAACGATCCTGCAGTTTATGCTTGCCTTTTATTCCAACATTCTGAATGAGAACCCTGTCTCCCTTCTCCAAAGGCAGATCTCTCACACGTTGGTCATAGTGTGCTTTGTTCTTCAGATGATTTTTTGTAGCTGCATCGGATGCGAGTTTGTATGCGTCCTGCAACTCTTTTCTCATCCGTGAAACATACTGTTGGTAGGAGGACTCACTTTCACCATTTGGTGAGATTCCAAAGCAGACATCGATGGGCAGTCTAGCTTCTCTCCCGAACATGAGATAATAAGGTGAGTACCCTGTGGCATCACTCCTTGTACAATTGTACGCGTGTACCAGGTAGGTGATATGCTGGCTCCAGCACTGTTTCTTTACAGTGTCCATGGTACCAAGCATTGCTAGAAGGGTTCTGTTGAATCTTTCCGGTTGCGCATCACCTTGCGGGTGGTAGGGAGATGTTCGTGACTTCCGAATCCCCAACATGGACAACAGCTCCTTGATCAGTCGACTCTCAAAGTCTCTGCCGTGATCAGAGTGTATTCGTGCGGGTAGACCGTAGTGCACGAAGTACTTCTCCCACAGGACTCTTGCAACAGTAATGGCTCTTTGATCTTTGGTAGGAAATGCCTGTGCATAACGTGTATAGTGATCTGTCACAACTAACACATTTGCAACACCCTTAGAATCAGGCTCTATCTGTAAGAAATCAATGCAGACCAAGTCTAGAGGGCCATTGCTTGTTATCTGATTCAAGGGCGAGGCACGCTGAGGGAGTGTCTTCCTGGAGATACACCTCCCACAAGTGCGAATGTACTGCTAAATCTCAGCTGCAATACGAGGCCAGTAAAACCTCTCTTTAATCAGTTCTGTTGTTCGCTCTGCTCCCATGTGCCCACACTCATCATGCAGAGACCTTAACACCATAGACCTGTATCTTGCTGGCAAGACAAGCTGCCGGCTTTGTTTTCCACACATTTTTCCTCTTACTCTATAGAGTAATCCATCACTCAACTCCAATTTGCGACTTTCACGGAGGAGCATCACAGTCTCTGGCGAGTCAGTTTTAGAGCGAGCAAACCCTTTATTGCTCTTGATTGCTTTCTTCAATGGCCCAATTGTAGGGTCCATATCTTGTGATGTTTGAATGTCTTTTGGACTCAGCTGATCGAGGATGTTTACGCTGAGATTCACAGGAAATGCATAGGCTTCCGGTACTGCAGAGGCAGGAGCACCAAGTTGATCCACCAATCTGTCAGGTACAACTGCTCCTTCCCTAATGCAGGCCTGTTTACAGAGAGCTTTAATGCCAGCAGGCGGGATGGAAGTCCATTCTCCAACTTCCTCTTGGGCATACTGTCGGGACAGCAAGTCAGCATCAATGTTGTGGCGCCCAGGGTGGTACTGTATGGTGAAGTCATATGTGGCGAGGGCAGCGAGCCAGCGATGCCCTACAGCACTGAGCTTAGCCGAAGTCAATACATACGTTAAGGGGTTATTGTCAGTCCTGACAATGAATTTGGCACCATACAGGTAGTCGTGAAATTTATCCACGACCGCCCACTTTAATGCCAAGAATTCCAGTTGATGAACTGGATAGTTACGTTCTGAGTCTTTGAGCTTTCGACTTGCGAAAGCTACCGGCCTTAGGCCCTCAGGGTGTTCTTGGTTCAAGACAGCACCTAAACCATTCATGCTGGCGTCCACATGCAAGATGTATGTCTTGGTGGGGTCAGCGAATGCCAATACTGGAGCATTGATCAGACATTCACGGATCTGTTCAAAAGCAGCCTGGCAGGCTGGAGTCCATCGTTCCGCAAACAGCTCGGATGCTTTAAAATAGGTTTGGTTTGGGTCTACACTCTTCTTGGCTTTGGGGCCTTTCCAAGTGGGTGCATAACCCTTAGTGAGTTCTGACAAAGGACGGATAATGGCGGAGTAGTTAGCTATGAACCTCCGATAGTAACTACAAAATCCGAGGAAAGACTTGAGAGGTTTCAAGTGAGTGGGCACTTTCCAGTGTTTCACCACCTCAACCTTCTCTGGATCAGTGGCTATTCCATTGGTGGATACAATGTGACCCACATACTTAACTTGAGGACGACAGAATTGGCATTTGTCAATGGAGACTTTCAAACCAACCTCCTCTAGTCTGTCCAACACCTTAAAGAGGCGTTTCTCATGCTCTTCAAGCGTTCTGCCAAAGACAATGATATCGTCCAAGTACACAAGGGCTTCCAGAAGATGCATGTCCCCAACAGCCTTTTCCATTAAGCATTGGAACGTTGCAGGTGCTCCAGTGATCCCTTGTGGCATGCGCTCAAATTGATAGAAACCAAGGGGGCAAATAAATGCCGTCTTTTCCTTGTCCTCCTCAGCCATTTCTATCTGATAGTAGCCACTACGCAGATCTAGGACTGAGAACCATCGGCTGCCTGACAAGGAGTCCAACGCATCATCAATGCGGGGCATTGTATATTGATCAGGTGTAGTGCGGTTGTTCAGTGTTCTGTAATCGATACAGATTCGTATAGCCCCGTTCTTTTTCCGCACAACAACAATTGGGGAGGCATAGGGGCTACGGGACTCTGTTATAATTCCAGCAGCCAACAGCTGCTGTATGTGTCGCCTCACATCATCAATGTCGGCTGGGGCTAGTCTCCTTGACCTCTCCCGGAAAGGTCTAGGGTCATGTAGACGAATGTGGTGCTCAACCCCTTTAGCCAAGCCGACGTCCCACTCATGCATTGAGAAAACATTTCTCCTCTCAGCTAACTTCTGCCGAAGTCTACTTTTCCACTCCTCAGGGATAGGGGAGTCCCCAAAATCGAAGAGGTTTGGATCTATTTTCTCAGTGGCAAGGTCAGAGGGTTGGACTGGGGTGACTGTATCCACGGCAAACATTTCAGCAATGACAGATCCCACTGGTATGGACACTGTCTTTGTGGACTCATTTTGGAGGAGCACATTCAAGCTATTGCTGTCTATGCCAGCATCTGAGAGCACACCTGGCTGTACCAGCACGCCGGCAGGGAGTAACTGGGTAGAGGGTGCATCGATCAAGATAAGGTCTTTGGAGGGGGCACTGTGCCTGTCTACTTTGCAGGTGGCATAGCAATTTGCTCCTGGGGCGATAGAGAGGGTGGACAGGGCCCTTTCCATGTTATCTGTCCCAGCACATCATTTTTTGGCAGTTGCTCCTGTGCCCTAATGGGGGCATACACAGACTGAATTCTCATAGAATGCACTGTGTTCTGGTCACCTTTCATTTGCACCAAGTCCCATAGGCGGCGGAACAGAGACGTATTGGTGCCAACCAACACGGGGGTTTGTTGCTGGTTTTTCGGGTCAGGACAAATCAATGCGAGCACTTCTACTCGCCCGGAGACACCAGTGATCTCCTTGGTAAACTCCATCTCCACAACAACATAGCCTTTGTAGGGATACTCTGTGTCAGCAAGTCCCCAGAGTCCCAAACGAGAGAGAGGTTTTATGGGGACATCTGCCAAGTGTTGGTTATACCAGCTTTCAAAGATTATAGTCACGTTAGACCCACTATCAATAAGAGCATCACAGGCCACATCATTGACTTTGACTGTGTGAATAAATGACGGGCCTACAAGACCCTCAGGCAGGCCTGTGTCAGTTTCTGGGACTTCAACCTTGTTGGTTCGAGCAACGCATTGCTCTTCTCCTGTAGGATTTGGGTCCTCCTTGTTAGGACCAGATACTCCTCGTACTAATCGTATAAGTTTTCTTATGACTTTCTGGGGGTTCTCAGGTGCAGTGCACCTTGTAGCTATGTGGCCATTTTCTCCACATTTATAGCAGAAATATTCATCACTCTCTCTAGAAGATGATGCTTTAAAAGAAGCAGGCTTGGGGCAAGAAGCTGCTTTGTGTCTACGAGACTGAGTTGAGTGTTCTTGTGGGGGGTCAGTTGTAGACTTCACCGCCATCACACTCATTTTATTTTCTAGTGCTTTCACTTGCTTTCTGAGTGACCATATTTCATTCTGCGAATCACTTTTCTGTTTTTGCTTCTCTGTTGGGGGTTTGAAAATGCAATCAGACGGTGGTTGAATTCCTGAGTGGCTTCTTTCCTCTAACTGTGCTCTCAACTCTCGAATCTGAGCTTGCAGTTCACTCTGCGTGACCGATTCAGACTCTTTCTCCTTTTCCACCTGAACTGTGCGAACCCTTTGGTGACACTTAGATGGGGTCTGGCTTTGTTTGGCTGCTTGGCGGCCTTCCTCTTCCATCACCTCTCTTAACAAGTTCAGGAATGAGGGAGGACTATCCATTCGCTCCCTTATTTTCAACTGAAGCAACATAAGCTCAGAAGTGGATCCTTTAACTAACTGCTCTAACCGAGCTTTGTTAGCAGCGCTAACTGGTAAGCCACCTCCCTGGACTACTTTGACAAGAGACCTCTCTAATCTTCGCACAAACTCAGACAGGCGCTCACCAGGCTGTTGGTGAAGGGCTCTGAATGACAGGTAGAGCTCCTCTGCGGACTCTACTCTGCCGAAAATGGTCTCTATAGCCTCTATGTAGTCCTGGGAACTAGCATCAGGTTGAGTCAGACGCACAGCCTGAATGATCTCCAAGGCAGGCCCTTTGAGACTTTCCAGTATGCGTCAACGTTTTTCTTTATCGGAGCACTCACCTTCGTCTACTAGAAGTGTCGCTTGCTCCAACCAGATCTCTAAGGCTTCTTCCCCAGCTGGGGTGGGACTGACCCCGGAAAATGTCCTTAGACGTCTGTATGAATGGCTTTCAGGCTGTTTGTTTGTTCTGACCATTAACTCACCTACTGCACGGATGATGGCTTCAGAATTACCATCCACTCCCCCTCCAAGGGTGCGTAACGTCTAAGATTTTCCCTTCATTCTGCAGAAAAGTGAGTAACTTTCCCTCAAAGTCATCTGGCTGAGGTTCAATGTAGTACACTGCTTTCCAGCCACTTCCACCACTTATTGGCATTATCTCAGGGGGGATTGTCATGGGGTTTATCTCCTCACGACACTCACACAAACACCATTAACGATTGTAGTTGAGAGTTAGACATTTTTCCCTTAACTACTACCTTTCCCAAAGCTTTGATAGTCCCTGCTGTTTCTTCTATTTCATCTCTCGAAACACCTTCCGGTACCCCATACAATAGTAGAGCATGTTTCAAATCTATTGATTCCCCTTTACACCAGTTGACCAACTCAAGTTGTGACGGTCTGCTCATTTGGTGTGTCATCATTGCTATCTGGTTTGTTTTTGGTTGTTGTTGCACGTTTGACTACTTTAACTCTTTAACAGTTGTGGGCTCGACCTGTTTTTTCTCTTGGTCCAAAAATAATTTTAGTTTACTTTAGTTAACAATCCCAGCGGTGCCTCCATTTATGTAACCGAGGTCCCACGTAGCTATGGTAAAGCTAGAGTATATAGTACAATGAGACTGGGCCTGGGTTCGTAGTGCTATTAATAATGATACCTGATACCCTCTAATTGAATTAATAAGGACCACCACACTGTATTTTACACAAATTAAATCCCTCACCGGGTATTTATTTAGATAAAAATGAAATAAATAAAATAAACACTTACTTTTATAAAATGAAATGAATTGAATTCAAATAAACAAACAAAACCACTGTAAATGTGACTACATGGGTTATAAATGAAAGATTATCAAAACAAAATAACTTTTACTCAGCGTACCAACTGTTATTTCGGTTACAACCGCTCGCACCTTTAAAAGGGATGAATTTCAACCTTTGTAAATAACTTTAATTATAACTACACACTTACTCAATTTAAACCAAATTTGTAACAGTGGGCACACACACACACTTTAACCTGTCCACACTACACCTGTAGCACAGTGCTTGTTGCAGGCCTGATTCGAAGTTCGGGTGCGGTGAGGCCTAAAACTGATGGCCGCTTCACTCAAACTGAGCAATAAACAAAATACGTGCACTTTAGTTCCAGTTAGTACTCACAAGTCCAATGAGTTTGTTAGTGGGGCAATCAGAAACGGGCAGATAGCAGTTAGTTCACCAGTAGTGAAGACAGTCAGGGGCAAGAAAACAGCAGGGTCCATCTGGGCAGAAACTTCTCTCTCCCTCGCCTTTCACAGCGTCCCTCGGCTTCTAAACATATTAAAACACTTGAGCTACAATACCAAATGCTATCACATAACGATTTAGCATTAGCATGCTTTGACTGAAAATCACAGAGCTAAACATACAGCATGGTATCATAGCACATAACGCGGTAAGCTGCGCTAATTAGCAAGCCGCTAGTTAGCATCACATATCACGCCATTTTACCACTATAACGAATAGTTACAGTACAAATGTCAAGGCACACAGTCTCATTTACCTCTTGCAGATCACAAATAAGTAATATCAGGACCACGGGTAGTCGACCTCAATGATACACTTAGATGCAAAATCCACACCACGTTTGCCTTACGACATCTCTCTCTTCGGACTTAGCTTCTGTGTCCGCTCCCACAGATTCACACAACCTTACCACTCGTCCCGCCCCCATAACAGAGAAGAGTGACATTGACTGGCTCGTCAGCACAACAACCAATGACAATACAACATTAAGATAACTGACATTAGATGGGTAAACAAACTCAGGTTACACCCCAACATATTGCTTCTGCACAGTAAATGAACTCTAAATCATGAAACCCTTTTATTTATTGGACTCTAACTGCAAATGAAATACATTGGTACCCAAGTATATGATTTTTAAACCTTTTATCAACTATTTATATTTTAACCATTTTTTATAACCGTAAACTTTTCTTTTCTTTATACTGCAAGCCCGAATAATTGCAGACAGGGCTACATAATGATAAACAAGACGTTTCTGATTCAATTTTATGGGAAACATTTAAAGTGGTAATGCGAGGAGAAATTATTTCTTTTGAATCTTCGTTAAAAAAAGAACACCGGAAACGCCTGTTAGAAATAGAAATTGAATTAACACAGTTAGAACAGGACCACAAGGCCTCCTCTTGTCCCTCTTTGTTTCAAGACATTATTAAAAGGAAGTTTGAGTATAACACAATTTTATCTAGTCAAGTAACAGATCAACTATTTAGGATCAGAGAGAAGCATTTTGAGTTTGGAGATAAGCCTCATAAGCTTCTTTCTCGGCAGCTGAGAGGCCTACAGGCCAGTAGGGCTATACATAAAATTAAATCAAGATCAGGCGAAATTTTAATTAGCCCTAAAGCTATTAATGAGAGATTTAGAGAATATTATGAAGAGCTCTATATGTCGAAATCTTGGGGCAATATTTCTGATTGGTTAGGGAAGCTGGATCTCCCGAAAATGAATGACGCTGCACAAGAGGCTTTAAACTCAGATATTACTATTGAAGAAGCTAATATTTCTTTGTTATTGAAAGAAGGAAAAGATGAAACAGAATGTTCTTCTTATCGACCTATTGCTTTGTTGAATTTGGATATGAAAATTTTCTCTAAAATTTTGGCAAACAGATTAAATGGACATGTTGGATCAATCATCCACCCGGATCAAACTGGGTTTGTCCCCCAGAGGTTTTCCTTCTTTAATGTTCGAAGATTGATGAATATTATGTATCATAGGCACTGGGGGGCTTCCAAGATCGCAGTACTGAGCTCAGATGCTGAAAAGGCGTTTGACCAGGTCGAGTGGGCCTATATGCTTCGGGTACTGGAGAAGTTTGGTTTAGGCGAACAGTTTATATCATGGGTTGATATGATATATAGGCATCCCTCTTCTTCCATTCTTACTAACCAAGATAGATCAGCGCCTTTTTTTTTTACACCGCGGGACACGACAAGGCTGCCCTTTGAGCCCTTTGCTCTTCGCAATTTCTATTGAACCTCTTGCAGTAGCCATTAGGAACGAGCCCTCCATTGACCCTGTCAGCACTACGTTTCTTTATATGCGGATGATGTTGTTTTGCTCTTGTCAAATCCTGAGCGATCTGTTCCTGTACTTTTAGATGTGGTGAGGTCGTTTGGGGAAATCTCAGGCTATACAATTAATTGGCAGAAGAGTGAGTTTGTGGCTTTAACTGCAAACTTGGATGTTGATTTTTTGAAAATTTTGCCTTTTAAAATTACAGACAGATTGAAATACTTGGGTGTTATTTTGCCTAAGGATCCTAAATTGATCTTTAAGTTGAATTATCTTGAACAAGTTGAAAAATTGAAAAAGGACATTGAGAAATGGAGGGCTATCCCTATTTCCATGGTAGGTCGCATTAATGTAATCAAAATGGTTTCCCTTCCTGGGGGACGGGGCTATGGCCCTCCACACCCTCTAGCAGACCGTTACATGGAGAAACCTTTTGTATACAAGCGCGCTGATCCACACAGGTGTGCACATGGGTGTTCACTGTTCGTAGACATAAACTACACCTTTCTTAGCTGCTACTTCAAAGCACATTGTGCGCTGTCTGTCCTGCGTGCTGCACAACAACATTCAGTATTTAGTATTTACTGCTGTTTACACTTAGCTAGATTAACGTGATGGTGTTGTGTTTAGTATATTGCTTTGTTTTTTGGGGTTTTTGTTTTTGCTTGTTTTCTCTTCTTTTTCTCTCAACAGGTGATCCAGGAGATTTTTTTTTCTTTTTTCTTCTTTTTTTCTCTTTGTCTTTGTAAGTGCCCTTTCTCACTGTCCCTTTTCCCTTCTGTTTTTCTTTTCCTTCCTCTCTTTCTTTCTCCCTTTCCTATCCCCCAGTCATGTCTGTCCCATCTGTAACAACTGAAAATAAAATAAATAATAACAACAAAGTCTGATCAAATGGACCAATACGGCAATGCCATGATGATCCATTTGGCAAAATAAATCCATTTGGTATCCTTGTTGGTCTTCAGACAACAATTCTGATGGCTAAAGAACCAAATGGGACAGACAAAAAAGAAAAGAAAAAAAATAAGAAAGTCGAATCTTCAAAACCTAAAGCAATCTTTGTTTCTTTCAATCATTCCAATATTTTTCATCTCCTGTAATATAATTGCTGTTAACCAGGGCTTAGCTACTCTGATCTACAGTGATTTTGGGGGTGTGGATACCTATTTTTTTTCACAGGTGCAGAGCCTTTTTCTACAAAATTACGAATAAACTGCATTTTTTAAAAGTACCATTAACATTAATGTAGACTGACAAGTAACTCAACATGTAACACAGTGATCAGTAGAGAAGAAAGAAAATAACCCATTTCAACATTTCTAGTTCAGATCAAAATTATTATTCTGATTAAGGAAACAGTAAATTTGGCCACATTATTGTCCTGATCCTCCAATTCTCCCTTTCCAATGTGACAAAATAAAATTCAACTTTTTTTAAAATAAAAGCAGATGCACACCCAGATATTTCTGGCAGTAAGAATCCTCCAACAAAAGAACAAAAGAAACATTTTTTGTCTTTCCTCAATTTTGAGACCAACTGAACCCACAAACCTTAAGCTCCAGACCCCAAACTAACCCAATTTAATGTTTCCTTAATCAGCACAGTAATTTGTGACTCTTTGTGTGTTATGTTTACTCACAGTTTTGATGCTTGCTTCTTTGACTTGATCCACGATTAGCTCTGCACCATCGCTCTGCTGTTTTCTCCTCATGCTTCTCCTTCATGCGTCCTGTCCTCAGATGTAATCCAACCTGCCTCCTTGTTTCCTCCTTGACTTGTATTAGCAAAATTTCCAGTTAAATTAAGAGAAGTCCAGAAAAGTTTTCCTGCTTCAAAAGCTCTTCCAGTTGGCTGTCTTCTTGTCCTCCTTCAAATGTGCATTTTTCTACATTTGTATTTATTTGACTTCATATTGCCATGACAACACAACACAGAGCATCATGGTAGATTAAGGCAGGTGGTTCTCTCCTGTGCAGAAATGCTGGTGTTCCATAGTGATGTAAAAGTATGTTAATAATCTTTAAACAGACACTCACTGATCCTGTAAGAGCAGGAATTTAACTACAAACCCTCACAGTCCCCATCAGTATCATTCATTCTGCTCTGCCGCAATGGTCACAGTGGCTGGTTTAAGTACGTTTGCCCCATAGAAATCCACTGATGTTCAGTGAGTCCCTTTGATACATATTTAGACCTTTTTCAGGGTGCATGAGTGTTATATCTCCATGTCATCCTAAACATTTTACCAACATGTAAAAGGGATACGTCCATAAGATTTTGATTTGTTTAATTTTAATTTAAACTTGTTTTATTCTGAATAAATGTGTGAGATGGCCCTCAGGCCTCTAAATCCACATCCAGGTTTGGGTGACTACTTGGATTAGGGGAGTATTATTTAGAGCAATGTTTGTCACTTTGGTCAATTGCTCAACTCAGGCTGTTTTTGTTCAGTCTTTTTCTAACTGAACTTTCACATTTAACATGCTAACTGAAGCCTGTAGAGTCTGAGATGTAGCTCTTTTATTTTCTGTATTGTAAAGTCGGACTTAGGGGTGAATTTGCTGGGATTGGTGACTGTGTTGCATGTTTTGAATAATCTTCTTCAGAGTAGACTTTACGTGTAAGCTGATAGTGAATGAAAAAAAGTATAAAAAGCTGCTGTGGTTTTAACGTTCCAAGAGAGGTAATGCACATAATGCAGAGACGAGCGCACGGAGGATATCCAAATTCTAGGAAGGCAGCCTGCTGCTGTACACAGGCGGATTCTTCTCAGTCATAGTTCTTAACAACTGGACTGTTTTCTCAAACCACACAAAGAGTGCTGAGAAAGAAAAGAAAGAGGAAAAAAAATGGTTTCCCTTCCTAAATTTCTATATTTATTTTTAAACTTACCTATTTTTTTGAATAAGCAATTTTTTAAAGTGATCGACTCAGTAGTATTACCATTTGCTTGGGGCTTTAAAACTCACAGGATATCAAAAGTTCATCTATGTAAGTCTAAACCTAAGGGTGGATTTGCTCTGCCACTGTTTCAGTTTTATTATTGGGCTGCAAATGCTAGAACTCTTGCTTACTGGCAGGAAGGGTACAAAAAGGTCATGTCTGCCGATACCCCCCCGTGGGTGGTCATAGAGAGTGGTGGGGTTGAGAATAGTTCCCTCCCTGCTCTTCTTTTTTCGTCCTCTAATCCACGAACCAAGGTCAATAATTTTATAGTTTCGAACTGTGTTAAAATCTTTAGTCAGATCAAAAAAGGCTGTGCTCTACCAGACACTTCGATTCATACTCCAATATATTGTAATCATGCATTTCCACCCTCATGTTTAGACGCCTCGTTTGAGGTCTGGACACAGAAAGGTATTATTACTCTCAAAGACTTATATATTGACAGGCAGTTTGCATCATTTACTCAGTTGCAGAACAAGTTCTCTCTCCCTGCGTCACATTTTTTTCATTATTTACAGATAAGAAACTATCGCTCGTCAGAGTATCCTTAATTTTCCATCTCTTCCGGAAGAGGGGTCAATTTTTACAGTCCTTCTGAGTTCCCCGGATTCTAAAAAGTTGGTTTCTGGTTTTGTGAAAGCTTTTTCTGAGTATTTAAATCTTAAATCTGACTTTTTGAAGATGGCATGGGAGGAGGAGCTTGGTTTGCAAATTGGAGATGAGGTGTGGGAGAGGAGTCTGTGTAGGATCCATTCTTGCTCTATAAATGCAAGGCATCAGTTAATTCAATTCAAAGTGCTTCACAGACTTCATTATTCAAAAACTAAACTGCACAGGATTTTTCCTTCTATTAGTCCAATATGTGATCGTTGTAAAACTTGGAGAAGGCTCTCTCACTCATTTATTTTGCACTTGTCCCAAATTGCATAACTATTGGTTGGACATTTTTAAATGTTTTTCTGATATCTATAATTGCACATTACAGCCGGACCCAATAATTGCATTGTTTGGATCTTCCTCTTCCCTTTTACACCTCAGCTCTGCGGCACAAACTACAGTTTTGTTCGGAATGGTAATTGCTAAGAAAATTATCTTGACTATCTGGAAGTCGGATATTGTACCTCAATTCAAAATGTGGCTGACAGAACTGACTGCTTTACTGCATATGGAGAGAATTAGGTACACATTAGCTGACAAACTTAGTAATTTCTTTGATGTGTGGCAGCCATTTTTAGACCATGTATTAAAACAAAGTCCTGTTTGATCGATCACCAATAACTCAGCTTACCACCTTAGCGTTTTATTTCTGTTTATTGTCAGTGTTGAAGTAGTATTTTTGTCGTTGCAGTGTAATCTTTTGCCTTATTTGTGTGTTTTTGCCCTTGCTGTTGTGTTGTCTGTTTTTGTTTTTTTTGGGTCTCTTTTTTGTCTTATATCAAAAACTCTCAATAAACATACTTAAAAAAAAAAAAAAAAAAAAGAGTATTTGTTCCAATCAATACACAAGTCTTCGTTAATGTCCTGGTGTCTGGGACTACTAGAGCTAGCGTTTTGACTTCTAGTTCAGCACCAAGAAAGTCTTTAAGAAAGGTGATTCCAATCTCAACATAACCCAGGTAAGGTACAAGCTGCCCATTGTCCCCTTCAACTTCCAAAAGGTCATGTAGTGGCTCTATCTGTTGCTCAGACAAATACTGGTCATAGTAGGACTTGGTGACAGTGGTCACTTGAGAACCCGTGTCAAGGAGACAGCTGCACACCTTACCTTTGATCGTGACTTGACCTGTACTCTTTGTGCCTATGAGCCTCTTAGGTAGTCTGAAAGGTTGTTCTCCAACATGGGATTGTCTCAAAGTGGCCTGTGCTCTTGGTTTAGTTTGTCTTCCAGATTTAGCGGGACAATGTTGACCTGCTTCAGTCCCAGTTTGCCCCACAACTGAGACTGTGTCTAAAAATCCTGGTCAGCAGATGGAGTGTTTTGCATCTCCCAAATGCTAGGCTTCTCTCTCAATTGCTTCCTATTATCAGCGACAAGAGTGGGGTCTGGGTCATTACTGCAACTTGCTGAGATGTGGCCATCCTGACCACACTTGAAGCAGTACCATGGTTTTGGCTGGGTGCTCTGCTGCAAGTTGGCAGGTTTCGCACGTGTGACCTTGATGTTAGGTGTTGCCATAGCCGTCTCACGTAAATCACACTCAGCTTTGCCCTTGGGCTTCGAGCTTTTCTTCTGTTTCTTTGCCATCAAGTTAGTAAATTGACTCTGTAGGGATGCAACTTGCTTCCTCAGATCTGTCAATGGGTCAGAATCAGATTGAGTCACTGTCTGTAGCTCACTACAGGTGCAGGTCTTTTGACAGTGTGCCACAACCCGCTGCCGGGTTGAGCCAAGGTGTTTCTTCATCCGTGTGGCTTTAGCTGCAAGTCTATCTTCTTCTGTTCGGAACATTAATAGAAGTTCTGAGAATGTTGGAGGTTGGCTTTTCTTGTTTTCAAGATTAAGATCTGAGAGCAAGGTGTGGTCTCAACATCCACGACAAAACTGCTTGAGAATGTGTGTATCTGCATCCTCAGCAGAGACTCCTCCCCTCTTCAGAGTGAAGTTCAATGCGCCCTGAATGGTAAATGGACTGATTCTTATATAGCGCTTTTCTACTCTCACGGAGTACTCAAAGCGCTCTATACAACATGCCTCATTCACCCAATCACACCCATTCTCACAAGCACTTTATCTATACGTAGTGCTTTCTAACAACATTCATACACATTCATACTCCGATGGATGCATCGGAGAGCAAGTTCAGGTTAGTATCTTGCCCAAGGATACTTGACATGCAGACTGGAGGAGCCAGGGATTGAACCACCAACCTTCTGATCAGTAGGTGACCAGCTCTACCTCCTGAGCCACAGCCTGAAGACGGCAGAGCTACGCAGAGGCCTTTTCACCAGGATCCTGAAGAGTGTTCATGAATGGGGCAAAAAGCTCCTCTCCGTCTTCCACTGTTCCAAAAGCTGCATCCAGCAACTGAAGGTAAGTTTCAGGTGTAGCTTCTGGGCTCAGTCTGTTTACAATGTCAGCTGCAGGGGACAACAAACTCTCAAAGATCTTTCTAGATTTTTGAAGTTCAGACATGGCGGGGTCTTTCCTGAGAAGTTCGACATGTGAACGCCATGTGTCATAATCTGTCTCACCGCTGGGTCTGGGGATCCTGCCAGAGAATGAGTGGAGTCTCATTGGAGAATATGAATGTGCAATCAAGTCATCTTTCTTCACGATGTGTTCCACAATGACTTTCTGACTTTCAGGTGGGTTGAAACTGTTTGCCGCACTAAGTGGGCTCTTTTTGAAATCAACAGGTAAGTGTGGCTCCACACCACCTTGAATCAATCCTACCTATGGTGGATCTTCAGACAACTGCTGGCGTGCAATCTCAGAAGTTTCAAGAGAGGGGTGAAGCTGGTTCTCCCTGTTTAGATCATCAATTTGCATGGAGGAGAGCATACATTCATCATCGGTCTCTGAACTCCCAATGATTTCACTGATCTCTGTCATCATCGACTTCAGTACCTCTTCAAAACTTTTGCCACTCAGTTTTGCCACCTGCTTTATTTCATCTAAGTAGGATTTGGTAGCACTGCCACCCACCTTGGCAGTGTAAACGCTGGAGAGAACTCTTACATGGTATTTTACACCGGGCTTCCCTTCAATATGTGTATGGCAAAAGATCAGTTAAGGCATCAATGGAGTTACCACTTCGGTACTCAATGATCAGGTTTTATCAATGTTGTGAAAAAAGTTAAGGTTAGTAAGACATCAAGCACTGATTACTCGTAGAAAAGCACCAATAGGAGACAGAACAGGCCGCATGCTAAATAGAAGGTGTTATTATTCAGTCTGTACATCGAATAGAAGGCACTAACCACAAGGTTATCTTCAATGCATCTCTGTGTAAATGCGAACAAGGTGAGAAGATCCCCACTAACTGCATGTCTTTAGACTGTGGGAGGAAGCCGGAGAGAACATGCAAACTCCACACAAAGACCCCGGCCTGATAGGGTTAGGGTCCTGAGTTTGATACCCTAACCTGGAACTGAACTCAGGGCAGAGGAAGGGATGGGTGATGTTCATGTGTGCCCAGGTGTATGATGTGGCTCTTGGCGGTGACACAGTAAAAAATGTGGCTCTTTGTCTGTTACTGGTTGGCTGCCCCAGCCCTTGCCCTTCCTGTATTTTAGTAGTCTTTTTCCCCCGTCTCCTCTTCTCGTTTACATGTTTTCCCCTTGTGACCCATTCCTTCTGTCACGTGTGTTTTCCCCCCCAGCCATCATGTTCTGTTTGTGCTTAGTTATGTCCATGTCTCATCTCCAGTCCCCTTTTCCCTCTGTATGTATTTACAGTGTGCGTGTTCCTCGTTGGTTCGTCATGTTAAGTCTGCGTGTCTTATTCCGTCATGTGTCATGTATCATGTATCACTCCAAATCTCACTACCTTTAAATGATAACAACTGTTTGCTGAGTGTTATGTCTAAAAGGTATTGCACAATCGCCTCTAGTAGAGGATCAGGTTTGTTTTCCACTGATAATGGATTTTAACATGACTGACCAATGATTGTGGAGCACTCTCTTATGCCCTGGCTTCTGGTTTGAGCAGACCACTTTCCTCTGCCCTGGCTGGTGATGTCAGCAACCCATTCAGCTCTGGCCTGACTGGCCACCAGTAGGGCTGGGTTTCAATAATCGATTTTCTACTCAAAATCAATTAAATAAAGCGATATTGACATACTAAAATCCTAAATTGATTTTTAAATACAAATGTACTTTGCCAGAAGTGTCATAATTACAGATTAAAACTCAAAAAAACTTTTTCAGTAAGCACCAAACAGCTAAAACAGTAAATGATTCCTCAAAAAGACTTAAACACAAAGCACGGACCAGACGCTTCACTTTGGCCTTCTTCACTTCAGCTACATCAGGTAATGTTCATATGTCATTGTTTCCTTCTATTTTTGTTCTACTGCAGAATATTTTGAAGGTTTTCTGCTATAAAAAGCCAGGTCAGCAAAATCTTCTTCATATTTGTCAGGCCAGAGCTGAAATCGCCTGAAAGGGTACATGAGAGAGGCTTGATGACATCACCAGGCAGGGCAGAGGACACCGGCATGCTGACATCACCAGTGAGGCCAACGCATGCTCACATTAATGCACATACATCTGCACACATCCAGAGATAACGTCCCTGAAAGAAACCAAATTCCAAGAAATCCAAACATGGAATTTTTTGCACACACTTGTATGTCTGTGAAGGTTCTCAGTCATCCAGGTCATCGTAGTCTAAGGAGCTTGGAAAGAAAAGCGTCTGGACTTTTTTAAGTTGCTTGAAGACGTTTCACCTCTCATCCGAGAAGCTTCTTCAGTTCTACGGGTCAAATGGTGGAGAGTCCCAGATTTAAACCCAGTGGGAGTTTCCCCCCAAAGAGAGACAAAAGGAAGCCCTGATGATCCTCCACGTAATCACATGAGCCAAGGTGTGAAAATGGGTGTGGGTCACAATCAGCCAGGGTTTCGGGTGAGCTTATTGTGAAACCTGGCCCCACCCTATCATGTGATTTCCTGAGGTCAGATGGCCCAGGATGTGAGTGGCCGTTAAGGCGTCTGAAAGAAGACATTTCTGTCCACTGTGAGCGACCATCTTTGAACAGAGGCGGTGGTTTACGACACCAACTGTCTGCCATCTATAATCCAGTTTTGAGTTCCCTTCCCATACACTTGTGATTATGCACAGAGGTCCACCCTACCAGCCAACCTCAGACTCCACGCATGCTCATATTAATGCACATACATCAGGACACATCCAGAGATAACGTCCCCCAAAGAAACCAAATTCCATGAAATCCTAAGACGGAAATGTTTGCACACACTTTTGATTATGGATAGAGGTCCACCCTATGACCAAACCTGAGATCTCCACGCATGCACACATGAATGCACATCTGCACATATCCAGAGATTAAGTCCCCCAAAGAACCCAAAATCCAAGAAATTTAAACATGGAAATGGTTGCATACACTAGTGACTATGTGCAGAGTTCCACCCTAACAGCCAACCTCAGATCTCCACGCATGAACAAACTAAGGCACATAAGTCTGCACACATCCAGATATTAACAGATACACACACATGGCCACCCTTCATATTGGCGGACCTCCGCCAGGCCTCACTGCCCTCCCCTTCTCAGAGAAACCCTCAACAGAAGATTTGAGAAACACAAAACTTGTGAGATCTGAATGTTCTGGTGAGTCTCCATCTGTTACAGGTGGGTGCTGCCTGGACTGTCTCAAGACAGACCAGACCAGGTGCACCACAGACACTTCAAACCTCATCTCAGGACAAAAACTAAAAGAACAACATAAAAAAGGAGAAAACTTGCCTTAGAAACATGCAGGGTTAGAGGAGACGGCAGCCGTGTAGAGGTGAGCCTGTGTGAGTCTCTTTTCTTTTAGTGAACAACAGAAAAACAGAAAAAAGAAAGAAAACTTACCTTAAAAATCTGTAGGGTTGTTTTCTCTGAGACATGTTGGAATCTGTAAACAGTTACTCCGATTAATGGACTAAAAGTCATCGCTTCTTACCCATATTTATGGATTTAAGGATCAAAGGATCAAATTGGTGGTAAGATTCTAAATATATGTGATGTCATGATCCTGTTAAATAGTCCCAATTTCAAACCTCATGTGAGGGCAAAAACCACAAGAACAGCATAAAAAAGGAGAAAACGTACCTTAGAAACATGCCGGGATACAGGAGACGGCAGCACTGCAGAGGTGAGGACACGCATCTGTTTGAAATAAACAAAACAATAAGCACAGTTGTACAGACACATACACACACACACACACACTCCCAAAAACTAGCCAGCCCTAATGAGGAGGTGGCGACGCCCTCCAGGTGCGGGAAAGAAAGCAGGAAAAACCGGGAGCGGGCCGCCTCGCTCTTTACATTAATGGACCGGCCCAAAGAAATCCAAACACCGAAATGTTTGCACACACTTGTGATTATGCACAGAGGTCCACCCTACCAGCCAACCTCAGATCTCCATGCAGGCAGACATGAATGCACATACATTTACACACATCCAGAGATAAACTCCCCCAAAGAAATCCGAACATGGAAATTTTGCGCACACTGCACACACATTCAGAGTTCTGAATGTACTGGTGAGTCTCCACCTGTTACAGGTGGGTGCAACCTGGACTGTCTCAAGACAGACGAGACCAGATCCACCAAAGAAACTGCAGATGTGCATCTTTTTGAAATATATAACACAATAAACACAGTCGTGCAGACAGGCTGCGAAAGCCTAGCCAGCCCTCGTGATGGTGTGGCACCACCCCTCAGGCGTGTGAAAGAAAGCAGAAAAAACCCAGACTGGGCCGCCTGGCCACCCATTATAAAGGTGGACCTCCTCCGAAGAGAAACCCTTTATAGAAGAGTTGAGAAAGACAAAATTTGTGAGGTCTGAATGTTCTGGTGAGTCTCCACCTGCTGCAGGTGAGTGCAGCCTGGACTGTCTCGAGACAGACCAGATCAGCTGCACCACAGACACTTCATACCTCATCTCAGGAGAAAAACTGAAAGAGCAACATAAAAAAGGAGAAAACCGACCTCAGAAACATGACCAACATCTGTTTGATTAGACTAACAAATAATGGTTGGCCATTTTCAGGTCCTCGCCTAACCTTCAGTCGATGTTCGAGGTCATCGAAACGCTTAGGTTTTATATATCGACTTTCCTTGGACTGATAATCTGTCTCGTATTGAAATTGTTCTTTGGTCAGTTTTGCCTGTTGCAGAATTTCAGGGTCGCTCTTGTTGACTTTAATAGCCACGATCTGTCTGTTTGCTCTGTGAATTGGTTAGAAACAAAACTGAACTTGTTTTGGTTTCTGTCCTAAAATGTTCTCAAAACGTCTCGAAAGGGTTTGGGTTGGTGTCAGGTCAACGTCCGTTATGCCATAAAGTATAATAGGTGAGCGCTGGTATTTATGGGTTTTGGGATCAAAGCAAAGCTACCAGTCATACAGGATCAAAGCAAAGTTACCGCATCACAAGGGATCAAAGTGATTCTAATGTATGCGCAGGCGCACACACACATGTTTGTTTGTGTAATATTGTTCACACTGAATTTGACCGTAGGAAATTTAATATGAGTCAATCAAAGAAAATGTTAGTTTTGAAGAATTTTGAAATTACGAAACTGACAATTATGAGAATTGTTTTTTTTTCTTTTGCATAACATGTCGAGCTTTTCTGTATATAGTCATTTCGTACAAGAAATTGATGAAAATGTTCTATTTTATTTTAACAATCATCAACTTCATATGCAGGTTTCGTACGGGTGCTTGAAATCCTTGAACAATCTTGGATTTTAATATTGTAGTGCTTCTATTTGGGATTTTGTGCTTAAAACGTCTTGAAACTGTATTTCATTCACCACAAATAACTATCTGATTGAATAGTTTTCTTATCAGATAGAGAAATAAAAAGTCTAAAAGCAACATTTCTCTGCCTGGGCTGCCTTGTAGCTCTGCACGTCAGTCTGTTTCAATTTGTGACCCCCCACCCCCTCCCCGAACAGTCGGGGGTGAGTGCACTAACGTGCCTGGAGGCCGTTTTAATGAGTGTTTGCTGGAAAACCAAAAATACAAGAAGGATTTGTACGTTTTCACAATGGGGGAGTTTGCGTAAGTCCTAGTAAATCATTTTCTCGAGTGTGTACGTTACACATGCTAATTTTTAAAATCGTTTTTATTATTTTGCTAGCTAGCAAACTCGCGGGATAAATGATTGAAATGCACTCAGTGTGATGCAATACGGTGCCGCTATTATAACAGTTAGTTATTGCAGGGTAATTTATGGAATATGCTGTGAATTTAACCAAGATTACACAGCAGTAGCAGTAATGCGAGTTACTTCTCCAAAGTGAAAGCTTTAAACGTTAGCCCGATGCTTAACTAGCCAACTCAGGGCTTTCTGATTGAAGGCTAAAAGCGGCGTTGTCACCAAGTAAACAGAATATTGATTATATTTTTGTGTATTGCTGCAGTTTTTTCAAGTATTAACTTGGTGCTTTTGGCAACCTTAGGGGGAAATAATGGTAATATGACTGATCCATATGGACACAAAGAATATAGACTTTTTTGTGCTACCGAAGTTCCGTGGCTTTCATTCAAAATCTGTTTATCGTTAAACAACTTAAACATTATAATGGCTTCAAACTCACATTGAGGCCTGTGGGGCACTATCAGCCACTGAAACAGTAGACAAATGAATATTTCATACCTGAAGGCTGCCTGTTTATTTAAGGGAGATGAACAATACATTATAATTAGAATAGAATAATCCTTTAATTGTCCCACAAGGGGAAATTTGGTTGTAACAGCAGCAAAAAGACACATATACAAACAAACAGGACACAGAACAGAAACATACACAATTTTTCTTAAATATTTATTTAATTGTATATAATAATATCACAGATGATAGATTAAATAGGTTTTTGATAGATGCTTGTGCATTCTTAAAGTCTTATATGTTGAATTGAACTGAGTATGTCATCTGTTCAAAGCCTCTCCCAGTCAGTGCTGTTCTCTATGCCTGTCTTACTCTACATGATATTTTTTAACATCAGCATGCTAAAGGACTTGTTTGGAAGAGACTGCTATTTTATATGCTAAAATATGTTTTTCTTCTGGGCCAAGTTGGTGAAAACACTTTATTATCCTCTAATAGATTTTGTAAATGCTTGGTGATGGTAGTACCCAAAACTAGCTGCATCAGGTACTTCCCTGTGTATTTGGAGAGGATCAGAAGTCCCAGGAATAAAAAAAAGCCCCCAAAACAAAAACGGCAACTAATTATTTATCTGCACAGCCGTACAAGTGGCTGACTGCTAGTTTGGTCCTCTGAGGCCATTTCCTAGTCAGAGTGTCTCGCTAGATTTCTCTCTCTTCTGTTAATTGAGCGTTTTTTGTTTGTTTTGTTGCAGTTCTGGGTAATAAGTTAAATTAATAAAATAAATATTGTAATTGCATTTCTGTTTGTTCTGTACTTGCTAACTGTCAATTCAGAAGAAAATGTAGCTGCTGTCTTCCTGTTGCTGTTTGCCAACAAACTCAGTTCCTTTGCCCGATAATTTACTTTAAAAAAATGCCTACATGTATATTTATAAGCTGAGTTATTATATAGCTGAATAATTATATCTTTCAATTCATAACTAATAATGTTTTATTTTAAATTTGTGTCTGTGTCTTTTAGCTTCTTCTGCTTATTATTGTTATCCATCCATTTTCTTCTGCTTATCAAGGACTGGTTTACCCGGGCAGCAGCCTAAGCAGAGAAGCCCACATCTCCCTCTCCCCAGCCACCTCCTCCACTTCTTCTGGGATAACACCAAGACATCCTCAGGCCAGCTGAGAGATATAGCCTCTCCAGAGTGTCCTGGGTCTGCCCTGGGGCCTCTTTCTCCTTTTCTCATCAGCCTCTCTTCAACGTGAAGGAATAGCAGTTCTACTCTGAGCCCCTTTTGAGTAGCTGAACTCCTCAGCCTGTCTTTAAGGGAGAGGCAACACCCTTAGAGAAAGCTCATTTTTTTTCATCTGTCAGTCCTCTGCTCAGCTGTCCCCAAACTCCTAAACGAGACCCAGAGAAGATTAAACTCCTCCGCTTGATGCTGCAAGTCATTGTTTTTTCTTGTCTTTTTCTCAACATTTTCCGATAATTCTAAAAATATATGTACAACAGTTTGTTTGTACAGTCAGCATTTGTATATATACAGCAGTATTCTCAAACAAGCAATAGTGAACGCACCTGTGTGAGGCAAATTCCACAATCACAGTTCAATCAGTCCCCCCACCCTGACACTTTTTTCCGCTTTAAGTGAGGAAATGGAATTAAATCTGGACACATCTTTATCTTTTTTGGACATATCAACATATCTTTTTAAGGTTAAGAGAATATGGTCATCAGATTGGAGAAGCTGAACAATCAGAGCTGTGATAATGATATTTAAGGTGTGTTGACTGGTTCATAATGTCAGCTCATGTCAGAAAACATCCCATGCTAAAAGTTGCCACTAGCTGCTGGTTGATGGTGAATTTATTGTGTATTTTCCACAGTCTGTACAGATGAAGAGTAGCAGAGCTGGAGATGAGGCAGGAGGAAGTGTTGACTCAATTCAATTTCAGTTTATTTATATAGCGTTAATCACAACAACAGTCACCTCAAGACACTTTATACTGCAAGGTGGAGGCCCTATTGTAATACAGAGAAAACTAAATGATCAAAAAAAAACCTTTTGAGTGAGCACTTGGTGACTGTGGGAAGGAAAAACACCATTTTAACTGGAAGAAACTTCCAGCAGAACCAGGTATAGGGAGGGGCAGCCTCTGAGGACTGGTTGGGGTTGAGGGGAGGGAGAAAGGACAAAGGACACGCTGTGGAAGAGAGCCACTCTATGAGCTGTTCATTCAGTTTGTGGTTTAGCTTGACTCCATGACGTTTCGAACTAATGCTTTGCTCAATTAATGTTGCAATGAATTATGGGTGGATTTTACTGATATTCTAGCTTTATGTTGTCACCAAACAGATCTACAGATTTGGGATTAGCTACAGGCTCCTCCACCCCTGCTGGCTCTTCTGTCCTGCCCAGGATGGCGCCCCCGGTGCCCCCTCGTCAGGTCCAGCAGTCCTACCGTCCATCCAACAGCTCCTTCTCCCCTCTTACAGCCTCTATGGGAGCTCCATCTGTGGTGGCTACAGCCTGGGAGGATACAGACACACACCTCACCTTGAAGACGTCCCCCCCAGCAGGTTTGTGCAGCAGGTGGAAGAGATGGAACAGCAAGCACTTACATATTCACATGAGTACATTTTGTTGTTTTGAGAGGTGTACTCAACACAGGACAGTGGCTGCAGGTGCTAATTGTTTTGAGTTAAAGTAATTAAGGCTGCTGTTGTAAAGTTTGATAATAGAATCTGAACCTGGTAATGTTCAGGGCTGCAGTACACGTGTAAAGATGAGTCTGCTTGTATGACATCATATGTGCCTTTGTGTAACTCTGTGGCAAATAAATTGGGTACCATAGCTCCATATGCCATTAGTTACTTTACAAGTGTAAGGAAAAGCAGAAGGACTTGTTTTTGGTTAAGACCAGTTAAAATTATGAATGTCTTTCATTCAGTTTCCTTGCTTGGTTTAGACACTAACTGGGCGAGCGAGGAGGACGACCACGTGGTGGCCAGAGGAGAATATGACTTGACAGCTGCTTCTCAGGAGGAGCTTTCTATGCGAGCTGGAGAGATGCTCAACCTCGCTCCTAAAGGTGATGAGCTTTTTACTGGCTGCGGGACATTTGATTCTGAGTGCTTTGACCCAAAACCTTCTATTTTTGTTTTCCTTATCTTACAACTAACAGATGAGGGCTCTTCTTTTGTGTGAGCGTGCCCCATGTTTACATCTATCACAGTGTTTTCCTCTCCCTCGTGTTTAGAGCTACAGCCCCGTGTGCGTGGCTGGCTCCTGGCCAGTGTGGACGGTGAGACCACATGCTCGTCCCAGCCAACTACGTTAAGATCCTCAGCAAGAGAAGAGACCGCCGGGCCACAGATATGAGAGGCTCGCTCAGGCCCAGCAGGCAAACACGCAGGCACCCCAAACAACCTCGTCTGCACAAATACCCTAATCTGTGCCTCTCCTGCAGCCCATAAACGTACAGCATCTACCCACATCATGTACAGTACTTGAATGATCCATCTCGTCTTTCAGCTCAGTCTCGTCAGATTCATTAGGCTCAGCTGTGTCCCCCTCCTGTGTGCAGTTTCCTCGTTTCCCTCTGTGTGTATTTATAGTAGTGATGGCCAAACAAAGCTTTCTGAAGCATTGAAGCTTGTGTTGAAAAACGATTCATTACTGGAAGCTTTTTAACACAGTCCTCTCTGGTGACATCTGGTGGTCAAAAATATGAAGAGCAGCTTGAATCTACAAAAAAACTGAACTGCTTCATTATGATTGCCCACTCTACACAGTGGAATTCACAATTCACAATTGGACATCACTGATCACGTGACTGTGGCCAAACGAATCAAGCATCGACAGAGTGCTTCTGAAGTGGTGTGTTGGTGTTTTTTGACACACGCGCCGGAGCGTCAGCTTCAAGCGGGCCCTCACTAATTTATAGCATTTGTCCTCTTGTGTGTGTTACTGGTCCGTCTGTGCTCCTCCATGCTGTTTTTCCTGCTTGTCATCCTTTGTGTTTTAACTCCATTCCCTTGTGTCCAGGTTTGTTATTTGGTTCTCAGCTTTCCCAGTTTAGGTTTTCTTAGTTTTGTTTCTCGCCTCCCTCGCCTTTGTTTGTATGTCACTCTCCATGAATAAAGCTCACTCACATCAGCAGTGCCTGCATCTTGGGTCCTCCATTCATATCTCAACACGCAAACCCTGACATTTATGGTGTAGTTACATACTACTAGGAAGTGCTGACAAAATATGAAATTATGATGCTATTTATATAGAGGCACAATACCAACACAGAACAGCGGGGACACAGAACCAAAACCTAAGAACTAACAAAGACACATCAAGAAATCAAAGATTAATAAAACAAAACAGAAAACACTGGGCCATCGACCCAGGACCGTGACATTCAGTTTCTCAAGGAATAATCAAAGCAAACATTTTTTTCTTTTTATGAATAAGAGATTTCCTTTTTTGGGTTACATGATGGTGTAAGTTCCAGCACAGCTCATTTAGTTTGCAGAAGTGCTCCGAGGCCCCTATGAAACATAATTGAAAGAATCTAATAAATTAGAGGGTGCAATAGCTGTAGTATGACTTTTTGTCCTCATGCTGCATGACGACTTTACTTTTTTTTGTTTTTTTGGTGGGAGGAAGTTGACATCTCAGTCCATTGTGACGTGCAGATCTTTGACTGGGTTATGAACTCCGTCAGGAGGAACTCTGCAGGAGAGGGAAACAAGGACAAACAAACCCAGCTTGGTAAAAAGGAACAAGAACAGAAAAAAATCAACATTATTACACATCCCTGATCTGTCATTTACACCACCTGTGGCGCTTGATTTATTGGTCACTAAACGTGGTGTGTGTTTGGTGCGTCACTGGCTGCGTGTTCTGTGTTATTTGTCGGTGGTGGGGTTTGGGCATTGATATTTGAAATCACAGCAGAGAGACTGGATGTGATGTCAGAACCCTCTAAATCTTGTAATTTACAGATATTTAATTCCAAATGATTTGACTGCATCGTTGTGTCTTTCAGTTATGACCCAAACTATCTATCAACTTTGTGAATGAATACACGTCCCCCTGTGACTCATAATTACACCACAGTTCAGATGGCATGAATGAGTCATGAAGTCACACCAACAGTGACAACATCAGCAGTGACATCACTAAAGTTGCCAGGTGAGTCCATAAATAGAACCCGTGACGTGGAGCAGGTACCGCCGTTTTGGACAATGCCACGACGCAGGTATAGACGCAAACATGCGAGGTCTTCTCGCCCCGTTCGCAGACGCAGGAGACCCCACAAGGCCTCCGGTGTCCGCAGACGTGGGAGAAGATACCGTGGCAGACATTAGACAATCTCAATAAACATGTAGGATGAACATCAAAACTGTGGTCCAATCAAGTTGTTTTTAGATAAGATATGTTGTTGTTTTGTGCGTGTTTGTTATCAATGTTGTGAAATAAGTTAAGGTTAGTAAGACATCAAGCACTGATTACTCGTAGAAAAGCACCAATAGGAGACAGAACAGGCTGCATGCTAATTAGAAGGTGTTATTATTCAGTCTGTACATCGAATAGAAGGCACTAACCACAAGGTTATCTTCAATGCATCTCTGTGTTAATGCGAACAAGGTGAGAAGATCCCCACTAACTGCATGTCTTTAGACTGTGGGAGGAAGCCGGAGAGAACATGCAAACTCCACACAAAGACCCCGGCCTGATAGGGTTAGGGTCCTGAGTTCAATACCCTAACCCGGAACTGAACTCAGGAAAGAGGAATGGATGGGTGATGTTCATGTGTGCCCAGGTGTATGATGTGGCTCTTTGCGGTGACACAGTAAAAAATGTGGCTCTTTGTCTGTGACTGGTTGGCTGCCCCAGCCCTGGCCCTTCATGTATTTCAGTAAAGTCTTTTTCCCCCCGTCTCCTCCTCTCGTTTACATGTTTTCCCCATGTGACCCATTCCTTCTGTCAGGTGTGTTTCCCCCCCCCAGCCATCAAGTTCTGTTTGTGCTTAGTTATGTCCATGTCTCATCTCCAGTCCCCTTTTCCCTCTGTAACAACTGTTTGCTGAGTGTTATGTCTAAAAGGTATTGCACAATCGCCTCTAGTAGAGGATCAGGTTTGTTTTCCACTGATAATGGATTTTAACATGACTGACCAATGATTGTGGAGCACCTCCATGTAGGATCTTATAAATACAACCAGCAAACTTAAATGTTTTCAAATGTTCAAAACTTAAGATATTGTATTTCTGAAGTATGACGGAAGGAAAAAGTTTGATATTTAAAAAAAATCCAATTTCATGTGATCAAATTTATGTCAAAAAGTTCATATTTCTTCCCTCCTATGTCATGTGTGAGTACTGTACTGTAAATGTCATATATATCAGATGATACTGATAACCTAATGCTAATTGCAATAACTATGCAGAGGTCTCTAGGCCTCGACTTTTATGGAGCATGTGAAGTTTGGGGCAGAGTGGACAAAAAAAAGTTTCTCAGCAGGTTCAACAGGTTGCTACAACACAGGCCGATGAAGTATTGCACTCACTCATCCAAACTGGCAAACATGTAACATACACCCTAAGACTGATCCTGCTTTTTACTCCTTTGCTATGATTTAATTTGATATTATGTAGCCTTGGAGACAGTTTGCATAGATTAGAATGTTAGATTGCTGTGATGTCATCAATGCCCGATGTTTTGTTTTAATGTCTTGTGATAGTTCTAAGTGCATACAAAGTCAGAGTTCAAGTGAGTTTAGTACAATTTTGAACCAGTTTCTGACATGTGGTCAAAATCTTGGCCGACCTTTACCACACCACGTGCTGTGGGTGTGCGTCAATATCTAGGTGAGTAAAGTCTCCTTTACCTGTTAAATTCATCTTAATTTGGGGCTTTTACTTCAGGTGTTTTGATTCAGTAGTAACCAAGTGATCTTTGTACAAACTGCAGACCGCCACACTGATCCCTGGTTCCTCAGGATAGAGGACAGGACGTCAGATGGGCGAATCAAGAGCTCCAAATGCAAAGATTGTGCCACAGAAAGACTGGAAAAAGCTTCCAAAAGAAGCAAGGACAGCAAAAGTCCAACCCCAGGCCTCAGCCATCTTGTCTTGGAGAAGTGTAAGTGAGACATTCAGAGATTTTTTGTTTTACAGTTATTGATCATCTGTAGGCCTGTGTGGAGTTCAGAGGTCTAATTGGTTTTGGTTTTTGCAGCTGCTTTCAGAAAGAAGAGCAGCAAAGGAAAGTCAAGCAGCGATGGAACAAAACAACCACGCAGTAAAAAGAGCAAGACATCAAGCTCACAGGAGGAGGCCAGCTGCTCCGTCTACGAGTCAGATACACACAGCACATACAAAAGTCACACTAAAGGTAAGAAGTACATAGGTAAGTTCACACCACACCTGCAGTGATAGAGCCTCTTTCCCAAGCTCTCAGAGTTTAGCTGGTATCCATCTGCTAATCACTAGGAAGCTTCTAACAAAGACTGTATGAATGTGTACATTGAGGCAAAGTCAGCTTTCCTACATACAACTAATCACAACCCCTGTGTTAGTTTTGTCTCTCTGTAGAGGACTTTGAAGAAAAATACGAAGAGCAGGATAAGCTGGGTGAAGGAGGCTTTGGGACTGTCTTCTTTGGAAAACGCAGAGAAGACAATTTCCCAGTGTGGCTTCTTATGTGTGCACTTTACAATTCTTCTAGTGGCAATCTTTAATGGATAATGTAAATCTGATTATTTGAACGTATTTTTCATTTGTCTGTCAGGTCATAATGAGACAGCTGGTACATGCAGCCGCTGAAATGCAATCCAAGGGTGTCTTCCATCGAGACATTAAGCCAGACAATATTGTGTTTGACACATCGCCTGATCATCCAGCATTTCTATGTGTCAAATTCATCGATTTTGGCATTGGAGTCCCTTTTAGAGCAGAAGCAGTCACACGAAGAAATGGTAGGTCGTCAGCCTCGCTGTTTAAATGTCCTTGCCTGCCCACACGCTTAGTGTCCACATGAATTCCTTACCATGAATAATTACTCTCTGGATTTTAGGGACCAAATCAGCCGCTGTAAACTGGCAGGACTTTAATGCCACCACAGCAGATTGCGTCACAGTTTTGCAGCTGGGTGCGGTGATGGATTGGCTGGTACGTCACATCATCCCTGATGACAACAACACATCTGAGATGCACTCTGACATTTCAGAGGGTAAGCTGAATGTTAATTCTTTAACCTGTCACATTACAAAAACTTGAAAAAATCCCCCAAAGAAACCAAATTCCAAGAAATCCAATCATGGAAATGTTTGCACACACTTGTGATTATGCACAGAGGTCCACCCTACCAGCCAACCTCAGATCTCCACGCATGCACAAATGAATGCACATACATCGACACACATTCTGGTATTGATATTTGACACCACAGTAGAGACGCAAATCTGGCATAGCTCTGAGGTCTTTCAGTCCCATCTCTGGCTAACAGGCCAAAAATTAAGTCTACTAGGAGACGGGGGTGTCGACCATACAAGAGGTAGTGGGGTGAAAAGCCTGTTGCCTCATGCCTGGTGCAGTTGTATGCATGTACTATCTGAGGCAGATGCTCTTTCCAGCTGCTCTTTGCCTTCTCCTCCAGTGTCCTTAGCATTTGAAGAAATATCCAATTAAATGGCTCAGCTGGAAATGGGTTGCCATTTGGATGGTATGGTGTTGTCCTTGAGTGAGCATCTCCAGCCAGGTGTCCCCACTTTGCAGTTATTTATTTGTAAAAAATGTTTGGTATCATGTATGAATTTCGTTCCACTTCTCAAGTGTACACCACTTTGTATTGGTCTTTCACGTGGAATTCCAATAAAACTGATTCATGTTTGTGGCTGTAATGTGACAAAATGTGGAAAAGTTCAAGGGGGCCGAATACTTTTGCAAGCCACTGTATATCAGATGATACTGATAACCTAATGCTAATTGCAATAACTATGCAGAGGTCTCTAGGCCTCCACTTTTATGGAGCATGTGAAATTTGGGGCAGAGTGGACAAAGAAAAGTTTCTCAGCAGGTTCAACAGGTTGCTACAACACAGGCCGATGAAGTATTGCACTCACTCATCCAAACTGGCAAACATGTAACATACACCCTAAGACTGATCCTGCTTTTTACTCCTTTGCTATGATTTAATTTGATATTATGTAGCCTTGGAGACAGTTTGCATAGATTAGAATGTTAGATTGCTGTGATGTCATCAATGCCCGATGTTTTGTTTTAATGTCTTGTGATAGTTCTAAGTGCATACAAAGTCAGAGTTCAAGTGAGTTTAGTACAATTTTGAACCAGTTTCTGACATGTGGTCAAAATCTTGGCCGACCTTTACCACACCACGTGCTGTGGGTGTGCGTAAATATCTAGGTGAGTAAAGTCTCCTTTACCTGTTAAATTCATCTTAATTTGGGGCTTTTACTTCAGGTGTTTTGATTCAGTAGTAACCAAGTGATCTTTGTACAAACTGCAGACCGCCACACTGATCCCTGGTTCCTCAGGATAGAGGACAGGACGTCAGATGGGCGAATCAAGAGCTCCAAACGCAAAGATTGTGCCACAGAAAGACTGGAAAAAGCTTCCAAAAGAAGCAAGGACAGCAAAAGTCCAACCCCAGGCCTCAGCCATCTTGTCTTGGAGAAGTGTAAGTGAGACATTCAGAGATTTTTTGTTTTACAGTTATTGATCATCTGTAGGCCTGTGTGGAGTTCAGAGGTCTAATTGGTTTTGGTTTTTGCAGCTGCTTTCAGAAAGAAGAGCAGCAAAGGAAAGTCAAGCAGCGATGGAACAAAACAACCACGCAGTAAAAAGAGCAAGACATCAAGCTCACAGGAGGAGGCCAGCTGCTCCGTCTACGAGTCAGATACACACAGCACATACAAAAGTCACACTAAAGGTAAGAAGTACATAGGTAAGTTCACACCACACCTGCAGTGATAGAGCCTCTTTCCCAAGCTCTCAGAGTTTAGCTGGTATCCATCTGCTAATCACTAGGAAGCTTCTAACAAAGACTGTATGAATGTGTACATTGAGGCAAAGTCAGCTTTCCTACATACAACTAATCACAACCCCTGTGTTAGTTTTGTCTCTCTGTAGAGGACTTTGAAGAAAAATACGAAGAGCAGGATAAGCTGGGTGAAGGAGGCTTTGGGACTGTCTTCTTTGGAAAACGCAGAGAAGACAATTTACCAGTATGGCTTCTTATGTGTGCACTTTACAATTCTTCTAGTGGCAATCTTTAATGGATAATGTAAATCTGATTATTTGAACGTATTTTTCATTTGTCTGTCAGGTCATAATGAGACAGCTGGTACATGCAGCCGCTGAAATGCAATCCAAGGGTGTCTTCCATCGAGACATTAAGCCAGACAATATTGTGTTTGACACATCGCCTGATCATCCAGCATTTCTATGTGTCAAATTCATCGATTTTGGCATTGGAGTCCCTTTTAGAGCAGAAGCAGTCACACGAAGAAATGGTAGGTCGTCAGCCTCACTGTTTAAATGTCCTTGCCTGCCCACACGCTTAGTGTCCACATGAATTCCTTACCATGAATAATTACTCTCTGGATTTTAGGGACCAAATCAGCCGCTGTAAACTGGCAGGACTTTAATGCCACCACAGCAGATTGCGTCACAGTTTTGCAGCTGGGTGCGGTGATGGATTGGCTGGTACGTCACATCATCCCTGATGACAACAACACATCTGTGATGCACTCTGACATTTCAGAGGGTAAGCTGAATGTTAATTCTTTAACCTGTCACATTACAAAAACTTGAAAAAATCCCCCAAAGAAACCAAATTCCAAGAAATCCAATCATGGAAATGTTTGCACACACTTGTGATTATGCACAGAGGTCCACCCTACCAGCCAACCTCAGATCTCCACGCATGCACAAATGAATGCACATACATCGACACACATTCTGGTATTGATATTTGACACCACAGTAGAGACGCAAATCTGGCATAGCTCTGAGGTCTTTCAGTCCCATCTCTGGCTAACAGGCCAAAAATTAAGTCTACTAGGAGACGGGGGTGTCGACCATACAAGAGGTAGTGGGGTGAAAAGCCTGTTGCCTCATGCCTGGTGCAGTTGTATGCATGTACTATCTGAGGCAGATGCTCTTTCCAGCTGCTCTTTGCCTTCTCCTCCAGTGTCCTTAGCATTTGAAGAAATATCCAATTAAATGGCTCAGCTGGAAATGGGTTGCCATTTGGATGGTATGGTGTTGTCCTTGAGTAAGAATTTCCAGCCAGGCGTCCCCACTTTGCAGTTATTTATTTGTAAAAAATGTTTGGTATCATGTATGATTTTCGTTCCACTTCTCAAGTGTACACCACTTTGTATTGGTCTTTCACGTGGAATTCCAATAAAACTGATTCATGTTTGTGGCTGTAATGTGACAAAATGTGGAAAAGTTCAAGGGGGCCGAATACTTTTGCAAGCCACTGAATATCAGATGATACTGATAACCTAATGCTAATTGCAATAACTATGCAGAGGTCTCTAGGCCTCCACTTTTATGGCGCATGTGAAGTTTGGGGCAGAGTGGACAAAGAAAAGTTTCTCAGCAGGTTCAACAGCTTGCTACAACACAGGCCGATGAAGTATTGCACTCACTCATCCAAACTGGCAAACATGTAACATACACCCTAAGACTGATCCTGCTTTTTACTCCTTTGCTATGATTTAATTTGATATTATGTAGCCTTGGAGACAGTTTGCATAGATTAGAATGTTAGATTGCTGTGATGTCATCAATGCCCGATGTTTTGTTTTAATGTCTTGTGATAGTTCTAAGTGCATACAAAGTCAGAGTTCAAGTGAGTTTAGTACAATTTTGAACCAGTTTCTGACATGTGGTCAAAATCTTGGCCGACCTTTACCACACCACGTGCTGTGGGTGTGCGTAAATATCTAGGTGAGTAAAGTCTCCTTTACCTGTTAAATTCATCTTAACCCTTAGATGCACACGTGGGGTCAAAGATGACCCCACGGGTTGTTTTTCTTCAAAATCTTTAAAATGCAAAGTTGTAATATATTCATATTCCAGGTATTCCTCATAAAATATGTTTGTAACATGAGGCCATTTGCATTTTTATTTATTTTTTCATTAATTTAAACAAAATGCAGTTTTTGTATCACTACCCCACTCTTCCACAAGTGGGGTCAAAAATGACCCCAAGCAGTTCCTATGGAATCTTCTATGAAACTTTCATTCTTAGCAACTCTGACTGACCCACTTACACTTCTGATGGATCAAGAATTAATTTTTACACAATAACATACATGATTTATAGTCAGGGCTGCACATAAGTGGTCTGCAGGTGTGCATTCACTGTCAAAATAAAAGTATTCCCGGAAATTCAGAGAATACGCGCTTCTTTTGTGGTGGAGGAACACCAAAGTAATTTCTTACGGAGCTTGCTTCTTCGACATCTTAAGAGTTCTGAACAAATGTCTGTCCTCCTCCAGAACATCTTATGTACGCAAACACGCGTTCCAACTTCTTATCTGGTGCGCGTCTTTTATTTTGACAGCGAATGCGCACCTGCGCACCATTTATGTGCAGCCCTGTTTATAATTTCCTCTGCATTTCAAACATTGTCCTTTCTGATGTTTTTTTTAATATCTAAAGTAACATGGCTGCTATGAGGCCAGCTAGGATCCCTGTAGACCTTGCCCTACAAATGATCCAAGACGGATGGGATGAAGGGCCCATCGGAGGCACTGACTCAGAATCTGACATCTAAGATATAGAGGACCCAGACTATTGTCCCCCCCACTGAACAAGGCCAGTCAGATACAGAGGAGTCCTCTGATGAGTCCTCTGAAGAGGAAATGGATATTGAGTCTAACAGAATGATCCTCCCTTTTACTGCTCTAGCCACAATATTCTGAATTAGTCGGCCAGGGCTTGCACCTGGGTTTAGTCTCCCCAATAGATGCATGGAAGATGTTCATGTCTGATAATATAATAGAAGAGGTTCTGACATGCACAAACAAGGAGGCATGAAGAGTAGCCATTGACAGGGGAAAAGAGTAGAAAAAAGTAATCAAACATAAGCTCCTAGCCTTCATTTGATTGATCATTCTTGCAGGAAGTGAGAAGAACTGGGATGTACCAGTCAGTGTGTTTTTTGGGAGTCCTCTGCATAACCCATTGTACAAGGCCACTATGTCAATTCAAAGATTTAAAGATATTCGCCGTTTCTTGCACTTTGATGACAAGAGGACCAGAGCCTACTGACTGAAAACAAATCACATGGCAGCTTTCCGCTACATATGGGGCCTGTTCCTGGTCAACTGCAGGCAGAAATTCATCCTCAGTGATTGTGTTACAGTGGATGAACAATTTGTGCCTTTCAGAGGGAAGACCCAGCTTCTGCAGTATATGCAGAGCAAGCATACAAAAGTGATACAAGTGATACAAAAACTGCAATTTCTTAAAATTAATAAAAAAATAAATAAAAATGCAAAGGGCCTCATGTCACAAACATGTTTTATGAGGAATACCTCAAATATGAAAATATTACAACTCTTCGTTTTAAAGATTTTGAAGAATAACAACCGAGTTTATAGCAAAATGCATTGTTTCTATTTGGGGTCATTTTTGACCCCACTTCTGGAAGAGTGTAGGTATTGGTAGGTTGTGCATCCAAAGGTTAATTTGGGGCTTTTACTTCAGGTGTTTTGATTCAGTAGTAACCAAGTGATCTTTGTACAAACTGCAGACCGCCACACTGATCCCTGGTTCCTCAGGATAGAGGACAGGACGTCAGATGGGCGAATCAAGAGCTCCAAACGCAAAGATTGTGCCACAGAAAGACTGGAAAAAGCTTCCAAAAGAAGCAAGGACAGCAAAAGTCCAACCCCAGGCCTCAGCCATCTTGTCTTGGAGAAGTGTAAGTGAGACATTCAGAGATTTTTTGTTTTACAGTTATTGATCATCTGTAGGCCTGTGTGGAGTTCAGAGGTCTAATTGGTTTTGGTTTTTGCAGCTGCTTTCAGAAAGAAGAGCAGCAAAGGAAAGTCAAGCAGCGATGGAACAAAACAACCACGCAGTAAAAACAGCAAGACATCAAGCTCACAGGAGGAGGCCAGCTGCTCCGTCTACGAGTCAGATACACACAGCACATACAAAAGTCACACTAAAGGTAAGAAGTACATAGGTAAGTTCACACCACACCTGCAGTGATAGAGCCTCTTTCCCAAGCTCTCAGAGTTTAGCTGGTATCCATCTGCTAATCACTAGGAAGCTTCTAACAAAGACTGTATGAATGTGTACATTGAGGCAAAGTCAGCTTTCCTACATACAACTAATCACAACCCCTGTGTTTGTTTTGTCTCTCTGTAGAGGACTTTGAAGAAAAATACGAAGAGCAGGATAAGCTGGGTGAAGGAGGCTTTGGGACTGTCTTCTTTGGAAAACGCAGAGAAGACAATTTCCCAGTGTGGCTTCTTATGTGTGCACTTTACAATTCTTCTAGTGGCAATCTTTAATGGATAATGTAAATCTGATTATTTGAACGTATTTTTCATTTGTCTGTCAGGTCATAATGAGACAGCTGGTACATGCAGCCGCTGAAATGCAATCCAAGGGTGTCTTCCATCGAGACATTAAGCCAGACAATATTGTGTTTGACACATCGCCTGATCATCCAGCATTTCTATGTGTCAAATTCATCGATTTTGGCATTGGAGTCCCTTTTAGAGCAGAAGCAGTCACACGAAGAAATGGTAGGTCGTCAGCCTCACCGTTTAAATGTCCTTGCCTGCCCACACGCTTAGTGTCCACATGAATTCCTTACCATGAATAATTACTCTCTGGATTTTAGGGACCAAATCAGCCGCTGTAAACTGGCAGGACTTTAATGCCACCACAGCAGATTGCGTCACAGTTTTGCAGCTGGGTGCGGTGATGGATTGGCTGGTACGTCACATCATCCCTGATGACAACAACACATCTGAGATGCACACTGACATTTCAGAGGGTAAGCTGAATGTTAATTCTTTAACCTGTCACATTACAAAAACTTGAAAAAAATCCCCCAAAGAAACCAAATTCCAAGAAATCCAATCATGGAAATGTTTGCACACACTTGTGATTATGCACAGAGGTCCACCCTACCAGCCAACCTCAGATCTCCACGCATGCACAAATGAATGCACATACATCGACACACATTCTGGTATTGATATTTGACACCACAGTAGAGACGCAAATCTGGCATAGCTCTGAGGTCTTTCAGTCCCATCTCTGGCTAACAGGCCAAAAATTAAGTCTACTAGGAGACGGGGGTGTCGACCATACAAGAGGTAGTGGGGTGAAAAGCCTGTTGCCTCATGCCTGGTGCAGTTGTATGCATGTACTATCTGAGGCAGATGCTCTTTCCAGCTGCTCTTTGCCTTCTCCTCCAGTGTCCTTAGCATTTGAAGAAATATCCAATTAAATGGCTCAGCTGGAAATGGGTTGCCATTTGGATGGTATGGTGTTGTCCTTGAGTAAGAATTTCCAGCCAGGCGTCCCCACTTTGCAGTTATTTATTTGTAAAAAATGTTTGGTATCATGTATGATTTTCGTTCCACTTCTCAAGTGTACACCACTTTGTATTGGTCTTTCACGTGGAATTCCAATAAAACTGATTCATGTTTGTGGCTGTAATGTGACAAAATGTGGAAAAGTTCAAGGGGGCCGAATACTTTTGCAAGCCACTGAATATCAGATGATACTGATAACCTAATGCTAATTGCAATAACTATGCAGAGGTCTCTAGGCCTCCACTTTTATGGCGCATGTGAAGTTTGGGGCAGAGTGGACAAAGAAAAGTTTCTCAGCAGGTTCAACAGGTTGCTACAACACAGGCCGATGAAGTATTGCACTCACTCATCCAAACTGGCAAACATGTAACATACACCCTAAGACTGATCCTGCTTTTTACTCCTTTGCTATGATTTAATTTGATATTATGTAGCCTTGGAGACAGTTTGCATAGATTAGAATGTTAGATTCCTGTGATGTCATCAATGCCCGATGTTTTGTTTTAATGTCTTGTGATAGTTCTAAGTGCATACAAAGTCAGAGTTCAAGTGAGTTTAGTACAATTTTGAACCAGTTTCTGACATGTGGTCAAAATCTTGGCCGACCTTTACCACACCACGTGCTGTGGGTGTGCGTAAATATCTAGGTGAGTAAAGTCTCCTTTACCTGTTAAATTCATCTTAACCCTTAGATGCACACGTGGGGTCAAAGATGACCCCACGGGTTGTTTTTCTTCAAAATCTTTAAAATGCAAAGTTGTAATATATTCATATTCCAGGTATTCCTCATAAAATATGTTTGTAACATGAGGCCATTTGCATTTTTATTTATTTTTTCATTAATTTAAACAAAATGCAGTTTTTGTATCACTACCCCACTCTTCCACAAGTGGGGTCAAAAATGACCCCAAGCAGTTCCTATGGAATCTTCTATGAAACTTTCATTCTTAGCAACTCTGACTGACCCACTTACACTTCTGATGGATCAAGAATTAATTTTTACACAATAACATACATGATTTATAGTCAGGGCTGCACATAAGTGGTCTGCAGGTGTGCATTCACTGTCAAAATAAAAGTATTCCCGGAAATTCAGAGAATACGCGCTTCTTTTGTGGTGGAGGAACACCAAAGTAATTTCTTACGGAGCTTGCTTCTTCGACATCTTAAGAGTTCTGAACAAATGTCTGTCCTCCTCCAGAACATCTTATGTACGCAAACACGCGTTCCAACTTCTTATCTGGTGCGCGTCTTTTATTTTGACAGCGAATGCGCACCTGCGCACCATTTATGTGCAGCCCTGTTTATAATTTCCTCTGCATTTCAAACATTGTCCTTTCTGATGTTTTTTTTAATATCTAAAGTAACATGGCTGCTATGAGGCCAGCTAGGATCCCTGTAGACCTTGCCCTACAAATGATCCAAGACGGATGGGATGAAGGGCCCATCGGAGGCACTGACTCAGAATCTGACATCTAAGATATAGAGGACCCAGACTATTGTCCCCCCCACTGAACAAGGCCAGTCAGATACAGAGGAGTCCTCTGATGAGTCCTCTGAAGAGGAAATGGATATTGAGTCTAACAGAATGATCCTCCCTTTTACTGCTCTAGCCACAATATTCTGAATTAGTCGGCCAGGGCTTGCACCTGGGTTTAGTCTCCCCAATAGATGCATGGAAGATGTTCATGTCTGATAATATAATAGAAGAGGTTCTGACATGCACAAACAAGGAGGCATGAAGAGTAGCCATTGACAGGGGAAAAGAGTAGAAAAAAGTAATCAAACATAAGCTCCTAGCCTTCATTTGATTGATCATTCTTGCAGGAAGTGAGAAGAACTGGGATGTACCAGTCAGTGTGTTTTTTGGGAGTCCTCTGCATAACCCATTGTACAAGGCCACTATGTCAATTCAAAGATTTAAAGATATTCGCCGTTTCTTGCACTTTGATGACAAGAGGACCAGAGCCTACTGACTGAAAACAAATCACATGGCAGCTTTCCGCTACATATGGGGCCTGTTCCTGGTCAACTGCAGGCAGAAATTCATCCTCAGTGATTGTGTTACAGTGGATGAACAATTTGTGCCTTTCAGAGGGAAGACCCAGCTTCTGCAGTATATGCAGAGCAAGCATACAAAAGTGATACAAGTGATACAAAAACTGCAATTTCTTAAAATTAATAAAAAAATAAATAAAAATGCAAAGGGCCTCATGTCACAAACATGTTTTATGAGGAATACCTCAAATATGAAAATATTACAACTCTTCGTTTTAAAGATTTTGAAGAATAACAACCGAGTTTATAGCAAAATGCATTGTTTCTATTTGGGGTCATTTTTGACCCCACTTCTGGAAGAGTGTAGGTATTGGTAGGTTGTGCATCCAAGGGTTAATTTGGGGCTTTTACTTCAGGTGTTTTGATTCAGTAGTAACCAAGTGATCTTTGTACAAACTGCAGACCGCCACACTGATCCCTGGTTCCTCAGGATAGAGGACAGGACGTCAGATGGGCGAATCAAGAGCTCCAAACGCAAAGATTGTGCCACAGAAAGACTGGAAAAAGCTTCCAAAAGAAGCAAGGACAGCAAAAGTCCAACCCCAGGCCTCAGCCATCTTGTCTTGGAGAAGTGTAAGTGAGACATTCAGAGATTTTTTGTTTTACAGTTATTGATCATCTGTAGGCCTGTGTGGAGTTCAGAGGTCTAATTGGTTTTGGTTTTTGCAGCTGCTTTCAGAAAGAAGAGCAGCAAAGGAAAGTCAAGCAGCGATGGAACAAAACAACCACGCAGTAAAAAGAGCAAGACATCAAGCTCACAGGAGGAGGCCAGCTGCTCCGTCTACGAGTCAGATACACACAGCACATACAAAAGTCACACTAAAGGTAAGAAGTACATAGGTAAGTTCACACCACACCTGCAGTGATAGAGCCTCTTTCCCAAGCTCTCAGAGTTTAGCTGGTATCCATCTGCTAATCACTAGGAAGCTTCTAACAAAGACTGTATGAATGTGTACATTGAGGCAAAGTCAGCTTTCCTACATACAACTAATCACAACCCCTGTGTTAGTTTTGTCTCTCTGTAGAGGACTTTGAAGAAAAATACGAAGAGCAGGATAAGCTGGGTGAAGGAGGCTTTGGGACTGTCTTCTTTGGAAAACGCAGAGAAGACAATTTCCCAGTATGGCTTCTTATGTGTGCACTTTACAATTCTTCTAGTGGCAATCTTTAATGGATAATGTAAATCTGATTATTTGAACGTATTTTTCATTTGTCTGTCAGGTCATAATGAGACAGCTGGTACATGCAGCCGCTGAAATGCAATCCAAGGGTGTCTTCCATCGAGACATTAAGCCAGACAATATTGTGTTTGACACATCGCCTGATCATCCAGCATTTCTATGTGTCAAATTCATCGATTTTGGCATTGGAGTCCCTTTTAGAGCAGAAGCAGTCACACGAAGAAATGGTAGGTCGTCAGCCTCACTGTTTAAATGTCCTTGCCTGCCCACACGCTTAGTGTCCACATGAATTCCTTACCATGAATAATTACTCTCTGGATTTTAGGGACCAAATCAGCCGCTGTAAACTGGCAGGACTTTAATGCCACCACAGCAGATTGCGTCACAGTTTTGCAGCTGGGTGCGGTGATGGATTGGCTGGTACGTCACATCATCCCTGATGACAACAACACATCTGAGATGCACACTGACATTTCAGAGGGTAAGCTGAATGTTAATTCTTTAACCTGTCACATTACAAAAACTTGAAAAAATCCCCCAAAGAAACCAAATTCCAAGAAATCCAATCATGGAAATGTTTGCACACACTTGTGATTATGCACAGAGGTCCACCCTACCAGCCAACCTCAGATCTCCACGCATGCACAAATGAATGCACATACATCGACACACATTCTGGTATTGATATTTGACATCACAGTAGAGACGCAAATCTGGCATAGCTCTGAGGTCTTTCAGTCCCATCTCTGGCTAACAGGCCAAAAATTAAGTCTACTAGGAGACGGGGGTGTCGACCATACAAGAGGTAGTGGGGTGAAAAGCCTGTTGCCTCATGCCTGGTGCAGTTGTATGCATGTACTATCTGAGGCAGATGCTCTTTCCAGCTGCTCTTTGCCTTCTCCTCCAGTGTCCTTAGCATTTGAAGAAATATCCAATTAAATGGCTCAGCTGGAAATGGGTTGCCATTTGGATGGTATGGTGTTGTCCTTGAGTGAGCATCTCCAGCCAGGTGTCCCCACTTTGCAGTTATTTATTTGTAAAAAATGTTTGGTATCATGTATGTTTTTCGTTCCACTTCTCAAGTGTACACCACTTTGTATTGGTCTTTCACGTGGAATTCCAATAAAACTGATTCATGTTTGTGGCTGTAATGTGACAAAATGTGGAAAAGTTCAAGGGGGCCGAATACTTTTGCAAGCCACTGTATATCAGATGATACTGATAACCTAATGCTAATTGCAATAACTATGCAGAGGTCTCTAGGCCTCCACTTTTATGGAGCATGTGAAGTTTGGGGCAGAGTGGACAAAGAAAAGTTTCTCAGCAGGTTCAACAGCTTGCTACAACACAGGCCGATGAAGTATTGCACTCACTCATCCAAACTGGCAAACATGTAACATACACCCTAAGACTGATCCTGCTTTTTACTCCTTTGCTATGATTTCATTTGATATTATGTAGCCTTGGAGACAGTTTGCATAGATTAGAATGTTAGATTGCTGTGATGTCATCAATGCCCGATGTTTTGTTTTAATGTCTTGTGATAGTTCTAAGTGCATACAAAGTCAGAGTTCAAGTGAGTTTAGTACAATTTTGAACCAGTTTCTGACATGTGGTCAAAATCTTGGCCGACCTTTACCACACCACGTGCTGTGGGTGTGCGTAAATATCTAGGTGAGTAAAGTCTCCTTTACCTGTTAAATTCATCTTAATTTGGGGCTTTTACTTCAGGTGTTTTGATTCAGTAGTAACCAAGTGATCTTTGTACAAACTGCAGACCGCCACACTGATCCCTGGTTCCTCAGGATAGAGGACAGGACGTCAGATGGGCGAATCAAGAGCTCCAAATGCAAAGATTGTGCCACAGAAAGACTGGAAAAAGCTTCCAAAAGAAGCAAGGACAGCAAAAGTCCAACCCCAGGCCTCAGCCATCTTGTCTTGGAGAAGTGTAAGTGAGACATTCAGAGATTTTTTGTTTTACAGTTATTGATCATCTGTAGGCCTGTGTGGAGTTCAGAGGTCTAATTGGTTTTGGTTTTTGCAGCTGCTTTCAGAAAGAAGAGCAGCAAAGGAAAGTCAAGCAGCGATGGAACAAAACAACCACGCAGTAAAAAGAGCAAGACATCAAGCTCACAGGAGGAGGCCAGCTGCTCCGTCTACGAGTCAGATACACACAGCACATACAAAAGTCACACTAAAGGTAAGAAGTACATAGGTAAGTTCACACCACACCTGCAGTGATAGAGCCTCTTTCCCAGGCTCTCAGAGTTTAGCTGGTATCCATCTGCTAATCACTAGGAAGCTTCTAACAAAGACTGTATGAATGTGTACATTGAGGCAAAGTCAGCTTTCCTACATGCAACTAATCACAACCCCTGTGTTAGTTTTGTCTCTCTGTAGAGGACTTTGAAGAAAAATACGAAGAGCAGGATAAGCTGGGTGAAGGAGGCTTTGGGACTGTCTTCTTTGGAAAACGCAGAGAAGACAATTTCCCAGTATGGCTTCTTATGTGTGCACTTTACAATTCTTCTAGTGGCAATCTTTAATGGATAATGTAAATCTGATTATTTGAACGTATTTTTCATTTGTCTGTCAGGTCATAATGAGACAGCTGGTACATGCAGCCGCTGAAATGCAATCCAAGGGTGTCTTCCATCGAGACATTAAGCCAGACAATATTGTGTTTGACACATCGCCTGATCATCCAGCATTTCTATGTGTCAAATTCATCGATTTTGGCATTGGAGTCCCTTTTAGAGCAGAAGCAGTCACACGAAGAAATGGTAGGTCGTCAGCCTCACTGTTTAAATGTCCTTGCCTGCCCACACGCTTAGTGTAAGAAAGCCCTTCATAAGAAAGCCCTCCGCAAAGCCAGAACATCTTACTATTCGTCACTGATTGAAGAAAATAAGAACAACCTCAGGTTTCTCTTCAGCACTGTAGACAGGCTGACAAAAAGTCAGAGCTCTACTGAGCCAACAATCCCTTTAACGTTAACTAGTAATGACTTCATGAATTTCTTCAGAAATAAAATTTTTATCATTAGAGAAAAAATTACCAATAATAATCTCACAGATGTAATATTATCTACAGCTACTTTTAGTACCATCGATGTTAATTTAGACTCTTTTTCTCCAATTGATCTTTCTGAGTTAACTTCAATAATTACTTCCTCCAAACCATCAACGTGTCTTTTAGACCCCATTCCTACAAAACTGCTCAAAGAAGACCTGCCATTAATTAATTATTCAATCTTAAATATGATCAACCTATCTCTAATAATCGGCTATGTACCACAGGCCTTCAAGGTGGCTGTAGTTAAACCTTTACTTAAAAAACCATCTCTAGACCCAGCTGTCTTAGCTAATTATAGGCCAATCTCCAACCTTCCTTTCATATCAAAAATCCTTGAAAGAGTAGTTGTCAAACAGCTAACAGATCATCTGCAGAGGAATGGCTTATTTGAAGAGTTTCAGTCAGGTTTCAAAGCTCATCACAGCACAGAAACAGCTTTAGTGAAGGTTACAAATGATCTTCTTATGGCCTCTGACAGTGGACTCATCTCTGTGCTTGTCCTGCTAGACCTTAGTGCTGCGTTTGATACTGTTGATCATAATATCCTATTAGAGCGATTAGAACATGCTGTAGGTATTACAGGTACTGTACTGCAGTGGTTTGTATCGTATCTATCTAATAGACTCCAATTTGTTCATGTAAATGGAGAGTCCTCTTCACACACTAAGGTCAGTTATGGTGTTCCACAGGGTTCGGTGCTAGGACCAATTCTATTTACATTATACATGCTTCCCCTAGGCAGCATCATTAGAAGACATAGCATAAATTTTCACTGCTATGCAGATGACACGCAGCTCTATCTATCCATGAAGCCAGATAACACACACCAATTAGTTAAACTGCAGGAATGTCTTGAAGACATAAAGACCTGGATGGCCGCTAACTTTCTGCTGCTTAATTCAGATAAAACTGAGGTTATTGTACTCGGCCCTGAAAATCTTAGAAATATGGTATCTAACCAGATTCTTACTCTGGATGGCATTACCTTGGCCTCCAGTAATGCTGTGAGGAACCTTGGAGTCATTTTTGAACACACATATTAAACAAATATGTAAGACCGCTTTCTTCCATTTGCGCAACATCTCTAAAATTAGAAATATCCTGTCTCTTAGTGACGCTGAAAAACTAGTTCATGCATTTATTACTTCCAGGCTGGACTACTGTAATTCATTATTATCAGGATGTCCTAAAAACTCGCTGAAAAGCCTTCAGCTGATCCAAAATGCTGCAGCAAGAGTACTGACAGGGACTAGAAAGAGAGAGCATATTTCTCCTGTTTTGGCTTCCCTTCATTGGCTTCCTGTTAAATCCAGAATTGAATTCAAAATCCTGCTCCTCACATACAAGGTCTTAAATAATTAGGCCCCATCTTATCTTAATGACCTTGTAGTACCATATCACCCTATTAGAGCACTTCGCTCTCGCACTGCAGGCTTACTTGTTGTTCCTAAAGTATTTAAAAGTAGAATGGGAGGGAGAGCCTTCAGTTTTCAGGCCCCTCTTCTGTGGAACCAGCTTCCAGTTTGGATTCGGGAGACAGACACTATCTCTACTTTCAAGATTAGGCTTAAAACTTTCCTTTTTGCTAAAGCATATAGTTAGGGCTGGACCAGGTGACCCTGAATCCTCCCTTAGTTATGCTGCAATAGACGTAGGCTGCCGGGGATTCCCATGATGCATTGAGTTTTTCCTTTCCAGTCACCTTTCTCACTCAGTATGTGTTAATAGACCTCTCTGCATTGAATCATATCTGTTATTAACCTCTGTCTCTCTTCCACAGCATGTCTTTCATCCTGTTTTCCTTCTCTCACCCCAACCGGTCGCAGCAGATGGCCGCCCCTCCCTGAGCCTGGTTCTGCCGGAGGTTTCTTCCTGTTAAAAGGGAAGACCCCCTGTGCTTGCTCAAAGGGGGTCATATGATTGTTGGGTTTTTCTCTGTACCTATGAAGCGCCTTGAGGCGACTTTTGTTGTGATTTGGCGCTATATAAATAAAATTGAATTGAATTGAATTGAATTGAATTGAATTGAATTGAATTGAACTGTGGCATACGGTTGAACTCCCAGAAACCTAGTGGACAGACAAAGGCAGTCTTGGGCTTATCACTCTGTGCGACTTCAATCTGATAATAGCCGGACTTAAGATTGAGTGTACTGAACCACTTGGAACCTGAGAGTGCGGTGAAGGTGTCATCCAGTCTTGGGAGGGCGTATGCGTCTTTCACTGTTTGTAAGTTTAACTTACGGTAGTCAACACACAGACGTACCTGACCGTTCTTCTTCCTGACCACAACAATTGGCGAGGAGAATGGAGACTCACTCTCGCGGATTACTCCGGCTGCGAGAAGCTCTTGCAGATGATGTCGTGCGGGTGAATCGGTCGGGCTCTGTGTTTAAATGGTGTCTCATCTGATAGCTTAATGTGGTGTTTGACCTTGTCCGTCCTTCCAAAATCCAGATCAGTCTGGGCGAAGACCTCTGGCATACTGCTCAGCTTTTGAGTAATGTGGTCTTTCCAGTCAGAAGGGATGGGAGAGTCGGCAAAGTCAAATGTCACACTAGAGGTCTTGGATGGTTCACGCTCTGATGATTCACTCACACTTTGCTTGTGAGGTAGGACAGTCTGTATTGCACTGAGTTTGGCAATCACGTTCTTAGCTGGGATGGTAATGTCATGCTCTGACTCATTGGAAACTACTACAGGTAGTTTGCATGACTGGTTACTCGGCAAGTCAAGGAGACAGGTTTGTACTAAAAGCCCCCCAGGTAGGGAATATACTGAAAGATATTCCAACAGGGCAGATATCTCAGTGTAAAATTGCTTGATTGATACTGTCCCCTCAAGAACGACTGTTTTCCCAGCTGGGACGATCACTTCCTTGCCACGCATCCTCACTAATCCAACGTTTTCATCTGAACATTGCTTTTGCCGCAACTCCAGTACTTTGAGTACGGTTGGTAGCCCTCTGTGTTTGCCTCTGTGTACATTTCATACACTACATCAAGAATGCTTGTTCCGGGGGCGCTAGTGAGCACCGAATGGAGTAGACGTGTTTCTGTGGAGCTCCTCATACTCTCTTCACATTTCGGACTTTATTGTCTTATCCCTTACAATTCTTGCTTTTACTGAAGAATACTTGTTTCCTAACTCAAAAAGGATGCCCAAATCAAAAGATGAAAAAGCTAAAAAAGCAGGATAAGCCTCTGAACGGGACCGACACCGCTCCCCCTGAACCAGTTGACGAAGCTGAGCTAACCTCGGAGCCTTCTAAAGACGCGGACAATGGTGATAAAAGTTTTTTCAAGGTTCTTTCTGAAATTCAGAAAATAAATATCACGATGACTGAAAGGTTTGACGGTCTTGAAGCGTCTCTGGCTACAGCACAGGCATCTTTGACGAGTATCTGCGGTCGGCTACACGAGGTTGAAAACGCTAGCTCTGATCACGACCATCGTCTTTCTCTTGTTGAGAAAACATCTTTAAAATTGCAAGCGGATAACGAGGCGCTTTGTCTAAAAGTACTCCACGCCATGTGAGGCTGAGGATTTTTTGGGAACTATACAGGAAGGCAGAGACTAATTTACAATCTCTGACATCTCATTTGAAACTCATTGCATCGGGATGTATGTGACTATTTCATTTTTTTCTCAACTATGTTGGCATTGAGGATATATATATATATTTTTTTCTTTTGTGGGGGGAGGTTGGAAAGCTCGTCACCTTGGACCGTTTATTTCGTAATGGTCATGCGGACCCTCTGTGAGTATGCGGGGTTTTCTCTTTGTTTAGGAAAGTGGGATGGGGGGGAAGAGGGTTATGTTTTTTGTGTTGTCGGTATGTTGTACTTATTAATGTTATACAAGGGCAATTCATGTGTACACTGCTATTTATTATTTTTGGAGTGAATGCTAATTCATCATCGCTAAGTGGTGGCATTAGATTTGTGAGCTGGAATGTGCGAGGACTTGGGCATGTGCACAAACGAGCGAAGGTTTTTTCTCACTTAAAATCGCTAGCTGCTGATGTTGTGTATCTTCAGGAAACTCATATGAAACCGACTAAAGAGAGGTTGCTCAGGTGCTCCTGGGCTAATCAGATTTTTCAGTCGACATTCTCCAGTAAAGCCCGTGGAGTGGCTATATTGACCCGTAGAACAGTCCCATTCAGACATGAGTCCACGGTTAGTGATCCGAATGGTCGATTTGTTCTGGTGACGGGCCATATTCATGCAACCCATGTTACTTTATTGAATTTATATGGTCCTAATTTTGATAGCCCAGCTTTCTTTCGACAAATATTTAATTTATTACCTAGTCTCGCTGATACTCATGTAATTTTAGGAGGCGATTTTAATTGTGTACTTGACAAACACTTGGATAGATCTACTCAAATCTCCCAGTTGTCTAACGCTTCGACTGTTTTGAATAATATGTTGAGTTCTACTAACCTAGTTGATGTTTGGAGACTGTGTAACCCTACTGGTAGAGATTACTCTTATTTTTCACAAGTGCACAAATCGTACTCCAGAATAGATTATTTTTTGCTTGATTCTAAATTGATGTCTAAAGTTGTATGCTCAACTTATCACAACATCTTGATCTCGGATCACTCTCCAACCTCTTTAGTCCTGGACTTCTGTGGTACGAAACAACAGGGTAACTGGCGTTTTCACCCGTCACTCCTGTCTGAGACATCCTTTTGCCAACTTATGACAACTAAAATATCAGAATTCTTGGAAACTAATTGTAACCCAGGTCCCACGTAGCTATGGTAAAGCTAGAGTGTATAGTACAATGAGACTGGGCCTGGGTTCGTAGTGCTATTAATAATGATACCTGATACCCTCTAATTGAATTAATAAGGACCACCACACTGTATTTTACACAAATTAAATCCCTCACCGGGTATTTATTTAGATAAAAATGAAATAAATAAAATAAACACTTACTTTTATAAAATGAAATGAATTGAATTCAAATAAACAAACAAAACCACTGTAAATGTGACTACATGGGTTATAAATGAAAGATTATCAAAACAAAACTTTTACTCAGCGTACCAACTGTTATTTCGGTTACAACCGCTCGCACCTTTAAAAGGGATGAATTTCAACCTTTGTAAATAACTTTAATTATAACTACACACTTACTCAATTTAAACCAAATTTGTAACAGTGGGCACACACACACACTTTAACCTGTCCACACTACACCTGTAGCACAGTGCTTGTTGCAGGCCTGATTCGAAGTTCGGGTGCGGTGAGGCCTAAAACTGATGGCCGCTTCACTCAAACTGAGCAATAAACAAAATACGTGCACTTTAGTTCCAGTTAGTACTCACAAGTCCAATGAGTTTGTTAGTGGGGCAATCAGAAACGGGCAGATAGCAGTTAGTTCACCAGTAGTGAAGACAGTCAGGGGCAAGAAAACAGCAGGGTCCATCTGGGCAGAAACTTCTCTCTCCCTCGCCTTTCACAGCGTCCCTCGGCTTCTAAACATATTAAAACACTTGAGCTACAATACCAAATGCTATCACATAACGATTTAGCATTAGCATGCTTTGACTGAAAATCACAGAGCTAAACATACAGCATGGTATCATAGCACATAACGCGGTAAGCTGCGCTAATTAGCAAGCCGCTAGTTAGCATCACATATCATGCCATTTTACCACTATAACGAATAGTTACAGTACAAATGTCAAGGCACACAGTCTCATTTACCTCTTGCAGATCACAAATAAGTAATATCAGGACCACGGGTAGTCGACCTCAATGATACACTTAGATGCAAAATCCACACCACGTTTGCCTTACGACATCTCTCTCTTCGGACTTAGCTTCTGTGTCCGCTCCCACAGATTCACACAACCTTACCACTCGTCCCGCCCCCATAACAGAGAAGAGTGACATTGACTGGCTCGTCAGCACAACAACCAATGACAATACAACATTAAGATAACTGACATTAGATGGGTAAACAAACTCAGGTTACACCCCAACATATTGCTTCTGCACAGTAAATGAACTCTAAATCATGAAACCCTTTTATTTATTGGACTCTAACTGCAAATGAAATACATTGGTACCCAAGTATATGATTTTTAAACCTTTTATCAACTATTTATATTTTAACCATTTTTTATAACCGTAAACTTTTCTTTTCTTTATACTGCAAGCCCGAATAATTGCAGACAGGGCTACATAATGATAAACAAGACGTTTCTGATTCAATTTTATGGGAAACATTTAAAGTGGTAATGCGAGGAGAAATTATTTCTTTTGAATCTTCGTTAAAAAAAGAACACCGGAAACGCCTGTTAGAAATAGAAATTGAATTAACACAGTTAGAACAGGACCACAAGGCCTCCTCTTGTCCCTCTCTGTTTCAAGACATTATTAAAAGGAAGTTTGAGTATAACACAATTTTATCTAGTCAAGTAACAGATCAACTATTTAGGATCAGAGAGAAGCATTTTGAGTTTGGAGATAAGCCTCATAAGCTTCTTTCTCGGCAGCTGAGAGGCCTACAGGCCAGTAGGGCTATACATAAAATTAAATCAAGATCAGGCGAAATTTTAATTAGCCCTAAAGCTATTAATGAGAGATTTAGAGAATATTATGAAGAGCTCTATATGTCGAAATCTTGGGGCAATATTTCTGATTGGTTAGGGAAGCTGGATCTCCCGAAAATGAATGACGCTGCACAAGAGGCTTTAAACTCAGATATTACTATTGAAGAAGCTAATATTTCTTTGTTATTGAAAGAAGGAAAAGATGAAACAGAATGTTCTTCTTATCGACCTATTGCTTTGTTGAATTTGGATATGAAAATTTTCTCTAAAATTTTGGCAAACAGATTAAATGGACATGTTGGATCAATCATCCACCCGGATCAAACTGGGTTTGTCCCCCAGAGGTTTTCCTTCTTTAATGTTCGAAGATTGATGAATATTATGTATCATAGGCACTGGGGGGCTTCCAAGATCGCAGTACTGAGCTCAGATGCTGAAAAGGCGTTTGACCAGGTCGAGTGGGCCTATATGCTTCGGGTACTGGAGAAGTTTGGTTTAGGCGAACAGTTTATATCATGGGTTGATATGATATATAGGCATCCCTCTTCTTCCATTCTTACTAACCAAGATAGATCAGCGCCTTTTTTTTTTACACCGCGGGACACGACAAGGCTGCCCTTTGAGCCCTTTGCTCTTCGCAATTTCTATTGAACCTCTTGCAGTAGCCATTAGGAACGAGCCCTCCATTGACCCTGTCAGCACTACGTTTCTTTATATGCGGATGATGTTGTTTTGCTCTTGTCAAATCCTGAGCGATCTGTTCCTGTACTTTTAGATGTGGTGAGGTCGTTTGGGGAAATCTCAGGCTATACAATTAATTGGCAGAAGAGTGAGTTTGTGGCTTTAACTGCAAACTTGGATGTTGATTTTTTGAAAATTTTGCCTTTTAAAATTACAGACAGATTGAAATACTTGGGTGTTATTTTGCCTAAGGATCCTAAATTGATCTTTAAGTTGAATTATCTTGAACAAGTTGAAAAATTGAAAAAGGACATTGAGAAATGGAGGGCTATCCCTATTTCCATGGTAGGTCGCATTAATGTAATCAAAATGGTTTCCCTTCCTGGGGGACGGGGCTATGGCCCTCCACACCCTCTAGCAGACCGTTACATGGAGAAACCTTTTGTATACAAGCGCGCTGATCCACACAGGTGTGCACATGGGTGTTCACTGTTCGTAGACATAAACTACACCTTTCTTAGCTGCTACTTCAAAGCACATTGTGCGCTGTCTGTCCTGCGTGCTGCACAACAACATTCAGTATTTAGTATTTACTGCTGTTTACACTTAGCTAGATTAACGTGATGGTGTTGTGTTTAGTATGTTGCTTTGTTTTTTGGGGGGTTTTTTTTGCTTGTTTTCTCTTCTTTTTCTCTCAACAGGTGATCCAGGAGATTTTTTTTTTCTTTTTTCTTCTTTTTTTCTCTTTGTCTTTGTAAGTGCCCTTTCTCACTGTCCCTTTTCCCTTCTGTTTTTCTTTTCCTTCCTCTCTTTCTTTCTCCCTTTCCTATCCCCCAGTCATGTCTGTCCCATCTGTAACAACTGAAAATAAAATAAATAATAACAACAAAGTTTGATCAAATGGACCAATACGGCAATGCCATGATGATCCATTTGGCAAAATAAATCCATTTGGTATCCTTGTTGGTCTTCAGACAACAATTCTGATGGCTAAAGAACCAAATGGGACAGACAAAAAAGAAAAGAAAAAAAATAAGAAAGTCGAATCTTCAAACCTTAAAGCAATCTTTGTTTCTTTCAATCATTCCAATATTTTTCATCTCCTGTAATATAATTGCTGTTAACCAGGGCTTAGCTACTCTGATCTACAGTGATTTTGGGGGTGTGGATACCTATTTTTTTTCACAGGTGCAGAGCCTTTTTCTACAAAATTACGAATAAACTGCATTTTTTAAAAGTACCATTAACATTAATGTAGACTGACAAGTAACTCAACATGTAACACAGTGATCAGTAGAGAAGAAAGAAAATAACCCATTTCAACATTTCTAGTTCAGATCAAAATTATTGTTCTGATTAAGGAAACAGTAAATTTGGCCACATTATTGTCCTGATCCTCCAATTCTCCCTTTCCAATGTGACGAAATAAAATTCAACTTTTTTTAAAATAAAAGCAGATGCACACCCAGATATTTCTTACAGTAAGAATCCTCCAACAGCCTTTCAAAAGAAACATTTTTTGTCTTTCCTCAATTTTGAGACCAACTGAACCCACAAACCTTAAGCTCCAGACCCCAAACTAACCCAATTTAATGTTTCCTTAATCAGCACAGTAATTTGTAACTCTTTGTGTGTTATGTTTACTCACAGTTTTGATGCTTGCTTCTTTGACTTGATCCACGATTAGCTCTGCACCATCGCTCTGCTGTTTTCTCCTCATGCTTCTCCTTCATGCGTCCTGTCCTCAGATGTAATCCAACCTGCCTCCTTGTTTCCTCCTTGACTTGTATTAGCAAAATTTCCAGTTAAATTAAGAGAAGTCCAGAAAAGTTTTCCTGCTTCAAAAGCTCTTCCAGTTGGCTGTCTTCTTGTCCTCCTTCAAATGTGCATTTTTCTACATTTGTATTTATTTGACTTCATATTGCCATGACAACACAACACAGAGCATCATGGTAGATTAAGGCAGGTGGTTCTCTCCTGTGCAGAAATGCTGGTGTTCCATAGTGATGTAAAAGTATGTTAATAATCTTTAAACAGACACTCACTGATCCTGTAAGAGCAGGAATTTAACTACAAACCCTCTTAGTCCCCATCAGTATCATTCATTCTGCTCTGCCGCAATGGTCACAGTGGCTGGTTTAAGTACGTTTGCCCCATAGAAATCCACTGATGTTCAGTGAGTCCCTTTGATACATATTTAGACCTTTTTCAGGGTGCATGAGTGTTATATCTCCATGTCATCCTAAACATTTTACCAACATGTAAAAGGGATACGTCCATAAGATTTTGATTTGTTTAATTTTAATTTAAACTTGTTTTATTCTGAATAAATGTGTGAGATGGCCCTCAGGCCTCTAAATCCACATCCAGGTTTGGGTGACTACTTGGATTAGGGGAGTATTATTTAGAGCAATGTTTGTCACTTTGGTCAATTGCTCAACTCAGGCTGTTTTTGTTCAGTCTTTTTCTAACTGAACTTTCACATTTAACATGCTAACTGAAGCCTGTAGAGTCTGAGATGTAGCTCTTTTATTTTCTGTATTGTAAAGTCGGACTTAGGGGTGAATTTGCTGGGATTGGTGACTGTGTTGCATGTTTTGAATAATCTTCTTCAGAGTAGACTTTACGTGTAAGCTGATAGTGAATGAAAAAAAGTATAAAAAGCTGCTGTGGTTTTAACGTTCCAAGAGAGGTAATGCACATAATGCAGAGACGAGCGCACGGAGGATATCCAAATTCTAGGAAGGCAGCCTGCTGCTGTACACAGGCGGATTCTTCTCAGTCATAGTTCTTAACAACTGGACTGTTTTCTCAAACCACACAAAGAGTGCTGAGAAAGAAAAGAAAGAGGAAAAAAAATGGTTTCCCTTCCTAAATTTCTATATTTATTTTTAAACTTACCTATTTTTTTGAATAAGCAATTTTTTAAAGTGATCGACTCAGTAGTATTACCATTTGCTTGGGGCTTTAAAACTCACAGGATATCAAAAGTTCATCTATGTAAGTCTAAACCTAAGGGTGGATTTGCTCTGCCACTGTTTCAGTTTTATTATTGGGCTGCAAATGCTAGAACTCTTGCTTACTGGCAGGAAGGGTACAAAAAGGTCATGTCTGCCGATACCCCCCCGTGGGTGGTCATAGAGAGTGGTGGGGTTGAGAATAGTTCCCTCCCTGCTCTTCTTTTTTCGTCCTCTAATCCACGAACCAAGGTCAATAATTTTATAGTTTCGAACTGTGTTAAAATCTTTAGTCAGATCAAAAAAGGCTGTGCTCTACCAGACACTTCGATTCATACTCCAATATATTGTAATCATGCATTTCCACCCTCATGTTTAGACGCCTCGTTTGAGGTCTGGACACAGAAAGGTATTATTACTCTCAAAGACTTATATATTGACAGGCAGTTTGCATCATTTACTCAGTTGCAGAACAAGTTCTCTCTCCCTGCGTCACATTTTTTTCATTATTTACAGATAAGAAACTATCGCTCGTCAGAGTATCCTTAATTTTCCATCTCTTCCGGAAGAGGGGTCAATTTTTACAGTCCTTCTGAGTTCCCCGGATTCTAAAAAGTTGGTTTCTGGTTTTGTGAAAGCTTTTTCTGAGTATTTAAATCTTAAATCTGACTTTTTGAAGATGGCATGGGAGGAGGAGCTTGGTTTGCAAATTGGAGATGAGGTGTGGGAGAGGAGTCTGTGTAGGATCCATTCTTGCTCTATAAATGCAAGGCATCAGTTAATTCAATTCAAAGTGCTTCACAGACTTCATTATTCAAAAACTAAACTGCACAGGATTTTTCCTTCTATTAGTCCAATATGTGATCGTTGTAAAACTTGGAGAAGGCTCTCTCACTCATTTATTTTGCACTTGTCCCAAATTGCATAACTATTGGTTGGACATTTTTAAATGTTTTTCTGATATCTATAATTGCACATTACAGCCGGACCCAATAATTGCATTGTTTGGATCTTCCTCTTCCCTTTTACACCTCAGCTCTGCGGCACAAACTACAGTTTTGTTCGGAATGGTAATTGCTAAGAAAATTATCTTGACTATCTGGAAGTCGGATATTGTACCTCAATTCAAAATGTGGCTGACAGAACTGACTGCTTTACTGCATATGGAGAGAATTAGGTACACATTAGCTGACAAACTTAGTAATTTCTTTGATGTGTGGCAGCCATTTTTAGACCATGTATTAAAACAAAGTCCTGTTTGATCGATCACCAATAACTCAGCTTACCACCTTAGCGTTTTATTTCTGTTTATTGTCAGTGTTGAAGTAGTATTTTTGTCGTTGCAGTGTAATCTTTTGCCTTATTTGTGTGTTTTTGCCCTTGCTGTTGTGTTGTCTGTTTTTGTTTTTTTTGGGTCTCTTTTTTGTCTTATATCAAAAACTCTCAATAAACATACTTAAAAAAAAAAACAACGAGTATTTGTTCCAATCAATACACAAGTCTTCGTTAATGTCCTGGTGTCTGGGACTACTAGAGCTAGCGTTTTGACTTCTAGTTCAGCACCAAGAAAGTCTTTAAGAAAGGTGATTCCAATCTCAACATAACCCAGGTAAGGTACAAGCTGCCCATTGTCCCCTTCAACTTCCAAAAGGTCATGTAGTGGCTCTATCTGTTGCTCAGACAAATACTGGTCATAGTAGGACTTGGTGACAGTGGTCACTTGAGAACCCGTGTCAAGGAGACAGCTGCACACCTTACCTTTGATCGTGACTTGACCTGTACTCTTTGTGCCTATGAGCCTCTTAGGTAGTCTGAAAGGTTGTTCTCCAACATGGGATTGTCTCAAAGTGGCCTGTGCTCTTGGTTTAGCTTGTCTTCCAGATTTAGCGGGACAATGTTGACCTGCTTCAGTCCCAGTTTGCCCCACAACTGAGACTGCGTCTAAAAATCCTGGTCAGCAGATGGAGTGTTTTGCATCTCCCAAATGCTAGGCTTCTCTCTCAATTGCTTCCTATTATCAGCGACAAGAGTGGGGTCTGGGTCATTACTGCAACTTGCTGAGATGTGGCCATCCTGACCACACTTGAAGCAGTACCATGGTTTTGGCTGGGTGCTCTGCTGCAAGTTGGCAGGTTTCGCACATGTGACCTTGATGTTAGGTGTTGCCATAGCCGTCTCACGTAAATCACACTCAGCTTTGCCCTTGGGCTTCGAGCTTTTCTTCTGTTTCTTTGCCATCAAGTTAGTAAGTTGACTCTGTAGGGATGCAACTTGCTTCCTCAGATCTGTCAATGGGTCAGAATCAGATTGAGTCACTGTCTGTAGCTCACTACAGGTGCAGGTCTTTTGACAGTGTGCCACAACCCGCTGCCGGGTTGAGCCAAGGTGTTTCTTCATCCGTGTGGCTTTAGCTGCAAGTCTATCTTCTTCTGTTCGGAACATTAATAGAAGTTCTGAGAATGTTGGAGGTTGGCTTTTCTTGTTTTCAAGATTAAGATCTGAGAGCAAGGTGTGGTCTCAACATCCACGACAAAACTGCTTGAGAATGTGTGTATCTGCATCCTCAGCAGAGACTCCTCCCCTCTTCAGAGTGAAGTTCAATGCGCCCTGAATGGTAAATGGACTGATTCTTATATAGCGCTTTTCTACTCTCACGGAGTACTCAAAGCGCTCTATACAACATGCCTCATTCACCCAATCACACCCATTCTCACAAGCACTTTATCTATACATAGTGCTTTCTAACAACATTCATACACATTCATACTCCGATGGATGCATCGGAGAGCAAGTTCAGGTTAGTATCTTGCCCAAGGATACTTGACATGCAGACTGGAGGAGCCAGGGATTGAACCACCAACCTTCTGATCAATAGGTGACCAGCTCTACCTCCTGAGCCACAGCCTGAAGACGGCAGAGCTACGCAGAGGCCTTTTCACCAGGATCCTGAAGAGTGTTCATGAATGGGGCAAAAAGCTCCTCTCCGTCTTCCACTGTTCCAAAAGCTGCATCCAGCAACTGAAGGTAAGTTTCAGGTGTAGCTTCTGGGCTCAGTCTGTTTACAATGTCAGCTGCAGGGGACAACAAACTCTCAAAGATCTTTCTAGATTTTTGAAGTTCAGACATGGCGGGGTCTTTCCTGAGAAGTTCGACATGTGAACGCCATGTGTCATAATCTGTCTCACCGCTGGGTCTGGGGATCCTGCCAGAGAATGAGTGGAGTCTCATTGGAGAATATGAATGTGCAATCAAGTCATCTTTCTTCACGATGTGTTCCACAATGACTTTCTGACTTTCAGGTGGGTTGAAACTGTTTGCCGCACTAAGTGGGCTCTTTTTGAAATCAACAGGTAAGTGTGGCTCCACACCACCTTGAATCAATCCTACCTATGGTGGATCTTCAGACAACTGCTGGCGTGCAATCTCAGAAGTTTCAAGAGAGGGGTGAAGCTGGTTCTCCCTGTTTAGATCATCAATTTGCATGGAGGAGAGCATACATTCATCATCGGTCTCTGAACTCCCAATGATTTCACTGATCTCTGTCATCATCGACTTCAGTACCTCTTCAAAACTTTTGCCACTCAGTTTTGCCACCTGCTTTATTTCATCTAAGTAGGATTTGGTAGCACTGCCACCCACCTTGGCAGTGTAAACGCTGGAGAGAACTCTTACATGGTATTTTACACCGGGCTTCCCTTCAATATGTGTATGGCAAAAGATCAGTTAAGGCATCAATGGAGTTACCACTTCGGTACTCAATGATCAGGTTTTATCAATGTTGTGAAAAAAGTTAAGGTTAGTAAGACATCAAGCACTGATTACTCATAGAAAAGCACCAATAGGAGACAGAACAGGCCGCATGCTAAATAGAAGGTGTTATTATTCAGTCTGTACATCGAATAGAAGGCACTAACCACAAGGTTATCTTGAATGCATCTCTGTGTAAATGCGAACAAGGTGAGAAGATCCCCACTAACTGCATGTCTTTAGACTGTGGGAGGAAGCCGGAGAGAACATGCAAACTCCACACAAAGACCCCGGCCTGATAGGGTTAGGGTCCTGAGTTTGATACCCTAACCTGGAACTGAACTCAGGGCAGAGGAAGGGATGGGTGATGTTCATGTGTGCCCAGGTGTATGATGTGGCTCTTGGCGGTGACACAGTAAAAAATGTGGCTCTTTGTCTGTGACTGGTTGGCTGCCCCAACCCCAGCCCTTCCTGTATTTTAGTAGTCTTTTTCCCCCGTCTCCTCTTCTCGTTTACATGTTTTCCCCTTGTGACCCATTCCTTCTGTCACGTGTGTTTTCCCCCCCAGCCATCATGTTCTGTTTGTGCTTAGTTATGTCCATGTCTCATCTCCAGTCCCCTTTTCCCTCTGTATGTATTTACAGTGTGCGTGTTCCTCGTTGGTTCGTCATGTTAAGTCTGCGTGTCTTATTCCGTCATGTGTCATGTATCACTCCAAATCTCACTACCTTTAACTGATAACAACTGTTTGCTGAGTGTTATGTCTAAAAGGTATTGCACAATCGCCTCTAGTAGAGGATCAGGTTTGTTTTCCACTGATAATGGATTTTAACATGACTGACCAATGATTGTGGAGCACTCTCTTATGCCCTGGCTCCTGGTTTGAGCAGACCACTTTCCTCTGCCCTGGCTGGTGATGTCAGCAACCCATTCAGCTCTGGCCTGACTGGCCACCAGTAGGGCTGGGTTTCAATAATCGATTTTCTACTCAAAATCAATTAAATAAAGCGATATTGACATACTAAAATCCTAAATTGATTTTTAAATACAAATGTACTTTGCCAGAAGTGTCATAATTACAGATTAAAACTCAAAAAAACTTTTTCAGTAAGCACCAAACAGCTAAAACAGTAAATGATTCCTCAAAAAGACTTAAACACAAAGCACGGACCAGACGCTTCACTTTGGCCTTCTTCACTTCAGCTACATCAGGTAATGTTCATATGTCATTGTTTCCTTCTATTTTTGTTCTACTGCAGAATATTTTGAAGGTTTTCTGCTATAAAAAGCCAGGTCAGCAAAATCTTCTTCATATTTGTCAGGCCAGAGCTGAAATCGCCTGAAAGGGCACATGAGAGAGGCTTGATGACATCACCAGGCAGGGCAGAGGACACCGGCATGCTGACATCACCAGTGAGGCCAACGCATGCTCACATTAATGCACATACATCTGCACACATCCAGAGATAACGTCCCTGAAAGAAACCAAATTCCAAGAAATCCAAACATGGAATTTTTTGCACACACTTGTATGTCTGTGAAGGTTCTCAGTCATCCAGGTCATCGTAGTCTAAGGAGCTTGGAAAGAAAAGCGTCTGGACTTTTTTAAGTTGCTTGAAGACGTTTCACCTCTCATCCGAGAAGCTTCTTCAGTTCTACGGGTCAAATGGTGGAGAGTCCCAGATTTAAACCCAGTGGGAGTTTCCCCCCAAAGAGAGACAAAAGGAAGCCCTGATGATCCTCCACGTAATCACATGAGCCAAGGTGTGAAAATGGGTGTGGGTCACAATCAGCCAGGGTTTCGGGTGAGCTTATTGTGAAACCTGGCCCCACCCTATCATGTGATTTCCTGAGGTCAGATGGCCCAGGATGTGAGTGGCCGTTAAGGCGTCTGAAAGAAGACATTTCTGTCCACTGTGAGCGACCATCTTTGAACAGAGGCGGTGGTTTACGACACCAACTGTCTGCCATCTATAATCCAGTTTTGAGTTCCCTTCCCATACACTTGTGATTATGCACAGAGGTCCACCCTACCAGCCAACCTCAGACTCCACGCATGCTCATATTAATGCACATACATCAGGACACATCCAGAGATAACATCCCCCAAAGAAACCAAATTCCATGAAATCCTAAGACGGAAATGTTTGCACACACTTTTGATTATGGATAGAGGTCCACCCTATGACCAAACCTGAGATCTCCACGCATGCACACATGAATGCACATTTATCTGCACATATCCAGAGATTAAGTCCCCCAAAGAACCCAAAATCCAAGAAATTTAAACATGGAAATGGTTGCATACACTAGTGACTATGTGCAGAGTTCCACCCTAACAGCCAACCTCAGATCTCCACGCATGAACAAACTAAGGCACATAAGTCTGCACACATCCAGATATTAACAGATACACACACATGGCCACCCTTCATATTGGTGGACCTCCGCCAGGCCTCACTGCCCTCCCCTTCTCAGAGAAACCCTCAACAGAAGATTTGAGAAACACAAAACTTGTGAGATCTGAATGTTCTGGTGAGTCTCCATCTGTTACAGGTGGGTGCTGCCTGGACTGTCTCAAGACAGACCAGACCAGGTGCACCACAGACACTTCAAACCTCATCTCAGGACAAAAACTAAAAGAACAACATAAAAAAGGAGAAAACTTGCCTTAGAAACATGCAGGGTTAGAGGAGACGGCAGCCGTGTAGAGGTGAGCCTGTGTGAGTCTCTTTTCTTTTAGTGAACAACAGAAAAACAGAAAAAAGAAAGAAAACTTACCTTAAAAATCTGTAGGGTTGTTTTCTCTGAGACATGTTGGAATCTGTAAACAGTTACTCCGAAAAGGATCCAGATGTTTCAAAATACTTCTCTGGCGAACGTTTCAATTCTGCGAACATAAATGCTGTGATTAATGGACTAAAAGTCATCGCTTCTTACCCATATTTATGGATTTAAGGATCAAAGGATCAAATTGGTGGTAAGATTCTAAATATATGTGATGTCATGATCCTGTTAAATAGTCCCAATTTCAAACCTCATGTGAGGGCAAAAACCACAAGAACAGCATAAAAAAGGAGAAAACGTACCTTAGAAACATGCCGGGATACAGGAGACGGCAGCACTGCAGAGGTGAGGACACGCATCTGTTTGAAATAAACAAAACAATAAGCACAGTTGTACAGACACATACACACACACACACACACTCCCAAAAACTAGCCAGCCCTCATGAGGAGGTGGCGACGCCCTCCAGGTGCGGGAAAGAAAGCAGGAAAAACCGGGAGCGGGCCGCCTCGCTCTTTACATTAATGGACCGGCCCAAAGAAATCCAAACACCGAAATGTTTGCACACACTTGTGATTATGCACAGAGGTCCACCCTACCAGCCAACCTCAGATCTCCATGCAGGCAGACATGAATGCACATACATTTACACACATCCAGAGATAAACTCCCCCAAAGAAATCCGAACATGGAAATTTTGCGCACACTGCACACACATTCAGAGTTCTGAATGTACTGGTGAGTCTCCACCTGTTACAGGTGGGTGCAACCTGGACTGTCTCAAGACAGACGAGACCAGATCCACCAAAGAAACTGCAGATGTGCATCTTTTTGAAATATATAACACAATAAACACAGTCGTGCAGACAGGCTGCGAAAGCCTAGCCAGCCCTCGTGATGGTGTGGCACCACCCCTCAGGCGTGTGAAAGAAAGCAGAAAAAACCCAGACTGGGCCGCCTGGCCACCCATTATAAAGGTGGACCTCCTCCGAAGAGAAACCCTTTATAGAAGAGTTGAGAAAGACAAAATTTGTGAGGTCTGAATGTTCTGGTGAGTCTCCACCTGCTGCAGGTGAGTGCAGCCTGGACTGTCTCGAGACAGACCAGATCAGCTGCACCACAGACACTTCATACCTCATCTCAGGAGAAAAACTGAAAGAGCAACATAAAAAAGGAGAAAACCGACCTCAGAAACATGACCAACATCTGTTTGATTAGACTAACAAATAATGGTTGGCCATTTTCAGGTCCTCGCCTAACCTTCAGTCGATGTTCGAGGTCATCGAAACGCTTAGGTTTTATATATCGACTTTCCTTGGACTGATAATCTGTCTCGTATTGAAATTGTTCTTTGGTCAGTTTTGCCTGTTGCAGAATTTCAGGGTCGCTCTTGTTGACTTTAATAGCCACGATCTGTCTGTTTGCTCTGTGAATTGGTTAGAAACAAAACTGAACTTGTTTTGGTTTCTGTCCTAAAATGTTCTCAAAACGTCTCGAAAGGGTTTGGGTTGGTGTCAGGTCAACGTCCGTTATGCCATAAAGTATAATAGGTGAGCGCTGGTATTTATGGGTTTTGGGATCAAAGCAAAGCTACCAGTCATACAGGATCAAAGCAAAGTTACCGCATCACAAGGGATCAAAGTGATTCTAATGTATGCGCAGGCGCACACACACATGTTTGTTTGTGTAATATTGTTCACACTGAATTTGACCGTAGGAAATTTAATATGAGTCAATCAAAGAAAATGTTAGTTTTGAAGAATTTTGAAATTACGAAACTGACAATTATGAGAATTGTTTTTTTTTCTTTTGCATAACATGTCGAGCTTTTCTGTATATAGTCATTTCGTACAAGAAATTGATGAAAATGTTCTATTTTATTTTAACAATCATCAACTTCATATGCAGGTTTCGTACGGGTGCTTGAAATCCTTGAACAATCTTGGATTTTAATATTGTAGTGCTTCTATTTGGGATTTTGTGCTTAAAACGTCTTGAAACTGTATTTCATTCACCACAAATAACTATCTGATTGAATAGTTTTCTTATCAGATAGAGAAATAAAAAGTCTAAAAGCAACATTTCTCTGCCTGGGCTGCCTTGTAGCTCTGCACGTCAGTCTGTTTCAATTTGTGACCCCCCACCCCCTCCCCGAACAGTCGGGGGTGAGTGCACTAACGTGCCTGGAGGCCGTTTTAATGAGTGTTTGCTGGAAAACCAAAAATACAAGAAGGATTTGTACGTTTTCACAATGGGGGAGTTTGCGTAAGTCCTAGTAAATCATTTTCTCGAGTGTGTACGTTACACATGCTAATTTTTAAAATCGTTTTTATTATTTTGCTAGCTAGCAAACTCGCGGGATAAATGATTGAAATGCACTCAGTGTGATGCAATACGGTGCCGCTATTATAACAGTTAGTTATTGCAGGGTAATTTATGGAATATGCTGTGAATTTAACCAAGATTACACAGCAGTAGCAGTAATGCGAGTTACTTCTCCAAAGTGAAAGCTTTAAACGTTAGCCCGATGCTTAACTAGCCAACTCAGGGCTTTCTGATTGAAGGCTAAAAGCGGCGTTGTCACCAAGTAAACAGAATATTGATTATATTTTTGTGTATTGCTGCAGTTTTTTCAAGTATTAACTTGGTGCTTTTGGCAACCTTAGGGGGAAATAATGGTAATATGACTGATCCATATGGACACAAAGAATATAGACTTTTTTGTGCTACCGAAGTTCCGTGGCTTTCATTCAAAATCTGTTTATCGTTAAACAACTTAAACATTATAATGGCTTCAAACTCACATTGAGGCCTGTGGGGCACTATCAGCCACTGAAACAGTAGACAAATGAATATTTCATACCTGAAGGCTGCCTGTTTATTTAAGGGAGATGAACAATACATTATAATTAGAATAGAATAATCCTTTAATTGTCCCACAAGGGGAAATTTGGTTGTAACAGCAGCAAAAAGACACATATACAAACAAACAGTACACAGGACACAGAACAGAAACATACACAATTTTTCTTAAATATTTATTTAATTGTATATAATAATATCACAGATGATAGATTAAATAGGTTTTTGATAGATGCTTGTGCATTCTTAAAGTCTTATATGTTGAATTGAACTGAGTATGTCATCTGTTCAAAGCCTCTCCCAGTCAGTGCTGTTCTCTATGCCTGTCTTACTCTACATGATATTTTTTAACATCAGCATGCTAAAGGACTTGTTTGGAAGAGACTGCTATTTTATATGCTAAAATATGTTTTTCTTCTGGGCCAAGTTGGTGAAAACACTTTATTATCCTCTAATAGATTTTGTAAATGCTTGGTGATGGTAGTACCCAAAACTAGCTGCATCAGGTAATTCCCTGTGTATTTGGAGAGGATCAGAAGTCCCAGGAATAAAAAAAAGCCCCCAAAACAAAAACGGCAACTAATTATTTATCTGCACAGCCGTACAAGTGGCTGACTGCTAGTTTGGTCCTCTGAGGCCATTTCCTAGTCAGAGTGTCTCGCTAGATTTCTCTCTCTTCTGTTAATTGAGCGTTTTTTGTTTGTTTTGTTGCAGTTCTGGGTAATAAGTTAAATTAATAAAATAAATATTGTAATTGCATTTCTGTTTGTTCTGTACTTGCTAACTGTCAATTCAGAAGAAAATGTAGCTGCTGTCTTCCTGTTGCTGTTTGCCAACAAACTCAGTTCCTTTGCCCGATAATTTACTTTAAAAAAATGCCTACATGTATATTTATAAGCTGAGTTATTATATAGCTGAATAATTATATCTTTCAATTCATAACTAATAATGTTTTATTTTAAATTTGTGTCTGTGTCTTTTAGCTTCTTCTGCTTATTATTGTTATCCATCCATTTTCTTCTGCTTATCAAGGACTGGTTTACCCGGGCAGCAGCCTAAGCAGAGAAGCCCACATCTCCCTCTCCCCAGCCACCTCCTCCACTTCTTCTGGGATAACACCAAGACATCCTCAGGCCAGCTGAGAGATATAGCCTCTCCAGAGTGTCCTGGGTCTGCCCTGGGGCCTCTTTCTCCTTTTCTCATCAGCCTCTCTTCAACGTGAAGGAATAGCAGTTCTACTCTGAGCCCCTTTTGAGTAGCTGAACTCCTCAGCCTGTCTTTAAGGGAGAGGCAACACCCTTAGAGAAAGCTCATTTTTTTTCATCTGTCAGTCCTCTGCTCAGCTGTCCCCAAACTCCTAAACGAGACCCAGAGAAGATTAAACTCCTCCGCTTGATGCTGCAAGTCATTGTTTTTTCTTGTCTTTTTCTCAACATTTTCCGATAATTCTAAAAATATATGTACAACAGTTTGTTTGTACAGTCAGCATTTGTATATATACAGCAGTATTCTCAAACAAGCAATAGTGAACGCACCTGTGTGAGGCAAATTCCACAATCACAGTTCAATCAGTCCCCCCACCCTGACACTTTTTTCCGCTTTAAGTGAGGAAATGGAATTAAATCTGGACACATCTTTATCTTTTTTGGACATATCAACATATCTTTTTAAGGTTAAGAGAATATGGTCATCAGATTGGAGAAGCTGAACAATCAGAGCTGTGATAATGATATTTAAGGTGTGTTGACTGGTTCATAATGTCAGCTCATGTCAGAAAACATCCCATGCTAAAAGTTGCCACTAGCTGCTGGTTGATGGTGAATTTATTGTGTATTTTCCACAGTCTGTACAGATGAAGAGTAGCAGAGCTGGAGATGAGGCAGGAGGAAGTGTTGACTCAATTCAATTTCAGTTTATTTATATAGCGTTAATCACAACAACAGTCACCTCAAGACACTTTATACTGCAAGGTGGAGGCCCTATTGTAATACAGAGAAAACTAAATGATCAAAAAAAAACCTTTTGAGTGAGCACTTGGTGACTGTGGGAAGGAAAAACACCATTTTAACTGGAAGAAACTTCCAGCAGAACCAGGTATAGGGAGGGGCAGCCTCTGAGGACTGGTTGGGGTTGAGGGGAGGGAGAAAGGACAAAGGACACGCTGTGGAAGAGAGCCACTCTATGAGCTGTTCATTCAGTTTGTGGTTTAGCTTGACTCCATGACGTTTCGAACTAATGCTTTGCTCAATTAATGTTGCAATGAATTATGGGTGGATTTTACTGATATTCTAGCTTTATGTTGTCACCAAACAGATCTACAGATTTGGGATTAGCTACAGGCTCCTCCACCCCTGCTGGCTCTTCTGTCCTGCCCAGGATGGCGCCCCCGGTGCCCCCTCGTCAGGTCCAGCAGTCCTACCGTCCATCCAACAGCTCCTTCTCCCCTCTTACAGCCTCTATGGGAGCTCCATCTGTGGTGGCTACAGCCTGGGAGGATACAGACACACACCTCACCTTGAAGACGTCCCCCCCAGCAGGTTTGTGCAGCAGGTGGAAGAGATGGAACAGCAAGCACTTACATATTCACATGAGTACATTTTGTTGTTTTGAGAGGTGTACTCAACACAGGACAGTGGCTGCAGGTGCTAATTGTTTTGAGTTAAAGTAATTAAGGCTGCTGTTGTAAAGTTTGATAATAGAATCTGAACCTGGTAATGTTCAGGGCTGCAGTACACGTGTAAAGATGAGTCTGCTTGTATGACATCATATGTGCCTTTGTGTAACTCTGTGGCAAATAAATTGGGTACCATAGCTCCATATGCCATTAGTTACTTTACAAGTGTAAGGAAAAGCAGAAGGACTTGTTTTTGGTTAAGACCAATTAAAATTATGAATGTCTTTCATTCAGTTTCCTTGCTTGGTTTAGACACTAACTGGGCGAGCGAGGAGGACGACCACGTGGTGGCCAGAGGAGAATATGACTTGACAGCTGCTTCTCAGGAGGAGCTTTCTATGCGAGCTGGAGAGATGCTCAACCTCGCTCCTAAAGGTGATGAGCTTTTTACTGGCTGCGGGACATTTGATTCTGAGTGCTTTGACCCAAAACCTTCTATTTTTGTTTTCCTTATCTTACAACTAACAGATGAGGGCTCTTCTTTTGTGTGAGCGTGCCCCATGTTTACATCTATCACAGTGTTTTCCTCTCCCTCGTGTTTAGAGCTACAGCCCCGTGTGCGTGGCTGGCTCCTGGCCAGTGTGGACGGTGAGACCACATGCTCGTCCCAGCCAACTACGTTAAGATCCTCAGCAAGAGAAGAGACCGCCGGGCCACAGATATGAGAGGCTCGCTCAGGCCCAGCAGGCAAACACGCAGGCACCCCAAACAACCTCGTCTGCACAAATACCCTAATCTGTGCCTCTCCTGCAGCCCATAAACGTACAGCATCTACCCACATCATGTACAGTACTTGAATGATCCATCTCGTCTTTCAGCTCAGTCTCGTCAGATTCATTAGGCTCAGCTGTGTCCCCCTCCTGTGTGCAGTTTCCTCGTTTCCCTCTGTGTGTATTTATAGTAGTGATGGCCAAACAAAGCTTTCTGAAGCATTGAAGCTTGTGTTGAAAAACGATTCATTACTGGAAGCTTTTTAACACAGTCCTCTCTGGTGACATCTGGTGGTCAAAAATATGAAGAGCAGCTTGAATCTACAAAAAAACTGAACTGCTTCATTATGATTGCCCACTCTACACAGTGGAATTCACAATTCACAATTGGACATCACTGATCACGTGACTGTGGCCAAACGAATCAAGCATCGACAGAGTGCTTCTGAAGCGGTGTGTTGGTGTTTTTTGACACACGCGCCGGAGCGTCAGCTTCAAGCGGGCCCTCACTAATTTATAGCATTTGTCCTCTTGTGTGTGTTACTGGTCCGTCTGTGCTCCTCCATGCTGTTTTTCCTGCTTGTCATCCTTTGTGTTTTAACTCCATTCCCTTGTGTCCAGGTTTGTTATTTGGTTCTCAGCTTTCCCAGTTTAGGTTTTCTTAGTTTTGTTTCTCGCCTCCCTCGCCTTTGTTTGTATGTCACTCTCCATGAATAAAGCTCACTCACATCAGCAGTGCCTGCATCTTGGGTCCTCCATTCATATCTCAACACGCAAACCCTGACATTTATGGTGTAGTTACATACTACTAGGAAGTGCTGACAAAATATGAAATTATGATGCTATTTATATAGAGGCACAATACCAACACAGAACAGCGGGGACACAGAACCAAAACCTAAGAACTAACAAAGACACATCAAGAAATCAAAGATTAATAAAACAAAACAGAAAACACTGGGCCATCGACCCAGGACCGTGACATTCAGTTTCTCAAGGAATAATCAAAGCAAACATTTTTTTCTTTTTATGAATAAGAGATTTCCTTTTTTGGGTTACATGATGGTGTAAGTTCCAGCACAGCTCATTTAGTTTGCAGAAGTGCTCCGAGGCCCCTATGAAACATAATTGAAAGAATCTAATAAATTAGAGGGTGCAATAGCTGTAGTATGACTTTTTGTCCTCATGCTGCATGACGACTTTACTTTTTTTTGTTTTTTTGGTGGGAGGAAGTTGACATCTCAGTCCATTGTGACGTGCAGATCTTTGACTGGGTTATGAACTCCGTCAGGAGGAACTCTGCAGGAGAGGGAAACAAGGACAAACAAACCCAGCTTGGTAAAAAGGAACAAGAACAGAAAAAAATCAACATTATTACACATCCCTGATCTGTCATTTACACCACCTGTGGCGCTTGATTTATTGGTCACTAAACGTGGTGTGTGTTTGGTGCGTCACTGGCTGCGTGTTCTGTGTTATTTGTCGGTGGTGGGGTTTGGGCATTGATATTTGAAATCACAGCAGAGAGACTGGATGTGATGTCAGAACCCTCTAAATCTTGTAATTTACAGATATTTAATTCCAAATGATTTGACTGCATCGTTGTGTCTTTGAGTTATGACCTAAACTATCTATCAACTTTGTGAATAAATTCACGTCCCCCTGTGACTCATAATTACACCACAGTTCAGATGGCATGAATGAGTCATGAGGTCACAAGGCCTCCGGTGTCCGCAGACGTGGGAGAAGATACCGTGGCAGACATTAGACAATCTCAATAAACATGTAGGATGAACATCAAAACTGTGGTCCAATCAAGTTTTTTTTAGATAAGATATGTTGTTGTTGTTTTGTGCGTGTTTGTTATCAATGTTGTGAAAAAAGTTAAGGTTAGTAAGACATCAAGCACTGATTACTCGTAGAAAAGCACCAATAGGAGACAGAACAGGCTGCATGCTAATTAGAAGGTGTTATTATTCAGTCTGTACATCGAATAGAAGGCACTAACCACAAGGTTATCTTCAATGCATCTCTGTGTTAATGCGAACAAGGTGAGAAGATCCCCACTAACTGCATGTCTTTAGACTGTGGGAGGAAGCCGGAGAGAACATGCAAACTCCACACAAAGACCCCGGCCTGATAGGGTTAGGGTCCTGAGTTCAATACCCTAACCCGGAACTGAACTCAGGAAAGAGGAATGGATGGGTGATGTTCATGTGTGCCCAGGTGTATGATGTGGCTCTTTGCGGTGACACAGTAAAAAATGTGGCTCTTTGTCTGTGACTGGTTGGCTGCCCCAGCCCTGGCCCTTCATGTATTTCAGTAAAGTCTTTTTCCCCCCGTCTCCTCCTCTCGTTTACATGTTTTCCCCTTGTGACCCATTCCTTCTGTCACGTGTGTTTTCCCCCCCAGCCATCAAGTTCTGTTTGTGCTTAGTTATGTCCATGTCTCATCTCCAGTCCCCTTTTCCCTCTGTAACAACTGTTTGCTGAGTGTTATGTCTAAAAGGTATTGCACAATCGCCTCTAGTAGAGGATCAGGTTTGTTTTCCACTGATAATGGATTTTAACATGACTGACCAATGATTGTGGAGCACGTCCATGTAGGATCTTATAAATACAACCAGCAAACTTAAATGTTTTCAAATGTTCAAAACTTAAGATATTGTATTTCTGAAGTATGACGGAAGGAAAAAGTTTGATATTTAAAAAAAATCCAATTTCATGTGATCAAATTTATGTCAAAAAGTTCATATTTCTTCCCTCCTATGTCATGTGTGAGTACTGTACTGTAAATGTCATATATATCAGATGATACTGATAACCTAATGCTAATTGCAATAACTATGCAGAGGTCTCTAGGCCTCGACTTTTATGGAGCATGTGAAGTTTGGGGCAGAGTGGACAAAAAAAAGTTTCTCAGCAGGTTCAACAGGTTGCTACAACACAGGCCGATGAAGTATTGCACTCACTCATCCAAACTGGCAAACATGTAACATACACCCTAAGACTGATCCTGCTTTTTACTCCTTTGCTATGATTTCATTTGATATTATGTAGCCTTGGAGACAGTTTGCATAGATTAGAATGTTAGATTCCTGTGATGTCATCAATGCCCGATGTTTTGTTTTAATGTCTTGTGATAGTTCTAAGTGCATACAAAGTCAGAGTTCAAGTGAGTTTAGTACAATTTTGAACCAGTTTCTGACATGTGGTCAAAATCTTGGCCGACCTTTACCACACCACGTGCTGTGTGTGTGCGTAAATATCTAGGTGAGTAAAGTCTCCTTTACCTGTTAAATTCTTCTTAATTTGGGGCTTTTACTTCAGGTGTTTTGATTCAGTAGTAACCAAGTGATCTTTGTACAAACTGCAGACCGCCACACTGATCCCTGGTTCCTCAGGATAGAGGACAGGACGTCAGATGGGCGAATCAAGAGCTCCAAACGCAAAGATTGTGCCACAGAAAGACTGGAAAAAGCTTCCAAAAGAAGCAAGGACAGCAAAAGTCCAACCCCAGGCCTCAGCCATCTTGTCTTGGAGAAGTGTAAGTGAGACATTCAGAGATTTTTTGTTTTACAGTTATTGATCATCTGTAGGCCTGTGTGGAGTTCAGAGGTCTAATTGGTTTTGGTTTTTGCAGCTGCTTTCAGAAAGAAGAGCAGCAAAGGAAAGTCAAGCAGCGATGGAACAAAACAACCACGCAGTAAAAAGAGCAAGACATCAAGCTCACAGGAGGAGGCCAGCTGCTCCGTCTACGAGTCAGATACACACAGCACATACAAAAGTCACACTAAAGGTAAGAAGTACATAGGTAAGTTCACACCACACCTGCAGTGATAGAGCCTCTTTCCCAAGCTCTCAGAGTTTAGCTTGTATCCATCTGCTAATCACTAGGAAGCTTCTAACAAAGACTGTATGAATGTGTACATTGAGGCAAAGTCAGCTTTCCTACATACAACTAATCACAACCCCTGTGTTTGTTTTGTCTCTCTGTAGAGGACTTTGAAGAAAAATACGAAGAGCAGGATAAGCTGGGTGAAGGAGGCTTTGGGACTGTCTTCTTTGGAAAACGCAGAGAAGACAATTTCCCAGTATGGCTTCTTATGTGTGCACTTTACAATTCTTCTAGTGGCAATCTTTAATGGATAATGTAAATCTGATTATTTGAACGTATTTTTCATTTGTCTGTCAGGTCATAATGAGACAGCTGGTACATGCAGCCGCTGAAATGCAATCCAAGGGTGTCTTCCATCGAGACATTAAGCCAGACAATATTGTGTTTGACACATCGCCTGATCATCCAGCATTTCTATGTGTCAAATTCATCGATTTTGGCATTGGAGTCCCTTTTAGAGCAGAAGCAGTCACACGAAGAAATGGTAGGTCGTCAGCCTCACTGTTTAAATGTCCTTGCCTGCCCACACGCTTAGTGTCCACATGAATTCCTTACCATGAATAATTACTCTCTGGATTTTAGGGACCAAATCAGCCGCTGTAAACTGGCAGGACTTTAATGCCACCACAGCAGATTGCGTCACAGTTTTGCAGCTGGGTGCGGTGATGGATTGGCTGGTACGTCACATCATCCCTGATGACAACAACACATCTGAGATGCACACTGACATTTCAGAGGGTAAGCTGAATGTTAATTCTTTAACCTGTCGCATTACAAGGCTTGAAAATTCTGTTTTCGGTGTTATCTGTCTTTATCTGTATCACTAATGCACACGCAGACTTATATAAACACCAACGTGATAAACTCAAACCCCTCTGTTGTATTTCTGAACAGACTGCAAGTGTTTTCTGTTGGGTTGTTACTGTCAGAACCATGAAGACCGCCTCACCCTAGAGGAACTTCAGAATCATCCCTGGCTCAAATGACTTATTGATGCCAAGCAAAACAGGGTCACAGAGCAGAAGCTCTAACAGAGCCTGAGTTATGAATACAGTTGTGGTCTAATGTTTTGTCAGTGGTACAAAGTTTGCTTTTGTGCACTTTGCCACTTCAGTTTGTATTTAGAGCCACAACTGTATACACAACAGACCGAACATGCTCAGCTTTGCCAAAGCTTGCAGGAATTGGAGTTTAATTTGATCAATGAATTATTTCTGAATCAACAAAAAAATGGGCAAATGTAAAGAAATGTATCAATCAGGGAATTAGTAGCAACATTAATTGGACAATCTAAATTTGTTGGTTAATTATTAAATGAATCTGGATAACTCATCCTGCATCTCCTGTGATTTTAAGTCACTGATATTGATTTATTAACGATTATTTGTTTGTACTAATGTGTCACAATTTCCTTGAACGTTAAAGGGTCTGGATTTCTTCTCTTAAGCGCCTCAGGGTGATCATCCTGTCCTGTCAGACTAAGAAATGCAGTTGTGAGTTTTTCATTGCTTCGCCTGCACAAAATACCTAGGCACCAAAAATGGTCCAGCTCTCTCCTGCTGTCCTGTTGTATAAGGCGCACACAATTCACCGTGATGAGAGGATAACTTTTGTCACTGCTCCTGTCCTTGATCCTCTGAGCCACTTAAACACCAAACTACTTGTGCGCTGTAGGGGCTTTTCTAATGGTCGTGCTAAGGAGTCCTTTCCCTCCCATCAGTTGCAGAATGCACTCAGAGTTGTACAACACTGGTGTAAATATCAAGATGATGCAACTTTGAACATATTTAGGTCAACAGACTTTTGACTAAAGTAAGAAGAAAAGTGAATCTAACAAATAATATGAATTGGTGTTAAATAGTTACTAGTTACTAGACAGTAACTAGGCCAGGGGATGCTAATCACCTGCCAAGGGATATTAGTGACTGACTTATTGATGCTAGTTAATAGCTTAGGTATTCTATGTGGTAACCTGGCAAGTAATCACTTGCCTTAAAAGTCTCGCCAGTCCCCTAGGGACACTTGTTGGTGGTATTTATTTGTTCATGTTACAGGCCTTGCTGTAGTGGGCGTGACCACAGATTACAATCCTGTAAAACAGGAGAGATAATGAACAGAGGAAATTTGTTCTTGTTCAGTTTCCCTTTCAGGTGAGGTAACTCTGGGTTGCTCTGACATATAAAATGTGTATTTATTTTCTGGACTCTCTCTGGATTCCTCTGCAGCTGATATGTTGCTCTCAGATTCACTGTTTGATGCTGAGCTTGTGGTGAAATATGACATCATACTGTATGCCTATATGACATCAATCTGTATGCATATATGACATCAATCTGTATGCCTATATGACATCAATCTGAATGCATATATGACATCAATCTGTATGCCTATATGACATCAATCTGAATGCATATATGACATCAATCTGTATGCCTATATGACATCAATCTGAATGCATATATGACATCAATCTGTATGCCTATATGACATCAATCTGTATGCCTATATGACATCAATCTGTATGCCTATATGACATCAATCTGAATGCCTATATGACATCAATCTGTATGCCTATATGACATCAATCTGTATGCCTATATGACATCAATCTGAATGCATATATGACATCAATCTGTATGCCTATATGACATCAATCTGTATGCCTATATGACATCAATCTGAATGCCTATATGACATCAATCTGTATGCCTATATGACATCAATCTGAATGCATATACGATATCAAGCTGTCTCGTTCCAGGACTTCAAGCTGAGTGCATACATGAGACAAGGCTGTATGACATAAATGACACCAAGCTGTATGCCATATATGACATCTGTCACGGCCCAGCGGCACGAGGTAAATGGGATGGACACAAGTGCAAGATCCAAACCGGATTGTTGCTCTCATATTCACTGTTTGATGCTGAGCTTGTGGTGATACTCTAAGCCAGTACTGTACTCTGGCTGTTTCAGAGTTTTCACAGTCACTGGTTTCGTAGGGTTACTGATGTGTTTGACTGGTTTCTTTTGCTTAATGCAGGGGTGTTTTCTGGTCACATACGCCTCAATGTCCTTCTTCATAAAAGGCCAGTAGAAACGGTCCCGTGCCAAGTGAATGACCCTCTCTGCCCTGCGTGACCCAAGTCATCATGGAGATGTTTAAGCACTAGGAGATGATATTGTGCTGGCAGCACAAGCTGCCTTTGCTGAGCCGCTGTACGATGTTGCAGCTGATTTTCCATATGAAGCTTTCCCCACTCGTGCATAAGCTCTCTCACAGGGCCACTGGCTCTCCTTCTGCCATCATTAGTTATTACTGATTTTGTTTCTTTCAGTTTGATAAGTTAACTGATAGAGGGATCCTTCCTTTGGGATTTTACCAGGTCACTGTGACAGGCTGCAATGGTGACATGTTCACAGGTGTCTCTGGCTGGGCATGTTAGGCACAGGGCAGCGACATATGCAGCATCTTGTCTCTTTGCAGACTCACAACCCTCCCATGTAGCCTGAATGGCCTCTCTCGTCAGCTCTTCAGTACACTTTGTGAGGTAGGTGTCAATGTCAAGTGGAAACCGAGAGAATGAGTCTGCATCGATGTTCACCTTCCCCGGCCTGTATTTGACATCAAACCTGAAATCTGCCAGCTCACCTACCCAGCGGTGGCCTACTGCATTCAGCTTTGCAGTACTCATCACATATGTGAGGGGATTATTGTCTGTATAGACCAGGGGTGACCCAGCATTTTTCCAAATACAGCAGCGCTAACCAACATCATTTTTTCAAGTAATATAGAAACTATTTTATATATTACCTTTTTAAACATCCCATTTTTCTTTCTAATGTCATTAAAACAAGTTTGCACATTTGTATAACAACAGTCAGACCTCCAGATCTTTTAAGCGTTCAGTTTTTTTCTCAGTGTCACACATAGATTAGTTTTCGTCTCTTTCAATAAGAAAGTCAAATCTTCAAACCCTAAAGCAATCTTTGTTTCTTTCAATCATTCCAATATTTTTCATCTCCTGTAATATAATTGCAGTTAACCAGGGCTTAGCTACTCTGATCCACAGTGATTTTGGGGGTGTGGATACTTGTTTTTTTTCACAGGTGCAGAGCCTTTTTCTACAAAATTACGAATAAACTGCATTTTTTAAAAGTACCATTAACATTAATGTAGACTGACAAGTAACTCAACATTTAACACAGTGATCAGTAGAGAAGAAAGAAAATAACCCATTTTACAATTTCTAGTTCAGATCAAAATTATTGTTCTGATTAAGGAAACAGTAAATCTGGCCACAATATTGTCCCAATCCTCCAATTTTCCCTTTCCAATGTGACGAAATAAAATTCAACCTTTTTAAATAAAAGCAGATGCACACCCAGATATTTCTTACAGTAAGAATCCTCCAACAACCTTTCAAAAGAAACATTTTTTGTCTTTCCTTAATTTTTAGACCAACTGAATCCACAAACCTGAAGCTGCAGACCCCAAACTAACCAAATTTAATGTTTCCTTAATCAGCACAGTAATTTTTAACTCTTTGTGTGTTATGTTTACTCACAGTTTTGATGCTTGCTTCTTCGACTTGATCCATGATTGGCTCTGCACCATCGCTCTGCTGTTTTCTCTCTCCTCATGCTTCTCCTTTATGCATCCTGTCCTCAGATATAATCCAACCAGCTGCCTCCTTGTTTCCTTCTTGACTTGTATTCGCAAAATTTCCAGTTAAATTAAGAGAAATCCAGAAAAGTTTTCCTGCTTCAAAAGCTCTTCCAATTGCCTGTCTTCTTGTCCTCCTTTAAATGTGCATTTTTGTATATTTGTATTTATTTGACTTCATATTGCCATGACAACATAACACAGAGCATCTTGGTAGATTAAAGCAGGGAGTTCTGTCCTCTGCAGAAATGCTGGTGTTCCATAGTGATGTAAAAGTATGTTAATAATCTTTAAACAGACACTCACTGATCCTGTAAGAGCAGGAATTTAACTACAAACCCTCTTAGTCCCCATCAGTATCATTCATTCTGCTCTGCCGCAATGGTCACAGTGGCTGGTTTAAGTACGTTTGCCCCATAGAAAGCCACTGATGTTCAGTGAGCCCCTTTGATACATATTTAGACCTTCATAATTTTCAGGGTGCATGAGTGTTATATCTCCATCTCATCCTAAATATTTTGCCAACATGTAAAAGGCATACGTCCACAAGATTTTGATTTCTTTAATTTTAATTTAAACTTGTTTTATTCTGTGTTGCATGTTTTGAATAATCTTCTTCAGAGTAGACTTTTGGTGTAAGCTGATAGTGAATGAAAAAAACTATAAAAAGCTGCTGTGGTTTTAATTTTCCGAGAGAGGTAATGCACATAATGCAGAGACGAGCGCACGGGGGATATCCAAATTCTAGGAAGGCAGCCTGCTGCTGTACACAGGCACATCCTTCTCAGTCATAGTTCTTAACAACTTGACTGTTTTCTCAAACCACACAAAGAGTGCTGTTTCCATTCTGGGAAGTCTACTCATTGGTGTAGGCAGCTCTTCAAATTATAAGTAGCTATATATGAGCAGCTATATTAGCTTTGACTTAACATATGTTAAATAGTATACTTTCCTCTTTTAAAATTTATGATGGCTCAAAATTCAAACCTTACAAATTAAAACCCTGAATCATCACCACTTGTGTGAACTACAAGGGTGCCATCATTTTTCTTTTCAATCCATTAAGTACCACATTTTACACACTGAGCAAGAAAGGAAGTAAGCTCTTCATGGTGACCCCAGGAATTTTAATGTATCACTTTCTAGCATACGGCTGACACTGCTCGACATCTTACAGTGCAGTATAAGAGTCCCGCCACAAGGAGACACTGAAGGCTTTCAAACCAACAGTTTCTGCTTCCAAAGCGGCGCCAACCGTCACCACCGATCATCGTACTTATGTAACACAGACCATGGATGCATGTTTGAGTTGATACATCACTTAAAGCCACCACTGTTCAGGCATCACATCTGTCCATTAGGTTTCCCTTTCATACACAACATTTTTATCCCTGGGTACTAACTTTTTTGTTGTTGTTGACTGTTTATTTATTTGTTTGTTTGTTTGTCCGATGCTCCTTTTGCACTGCTAAATAGGCTGTAGCCAACATGATTTATAAAGGGATTATAAAACTAAGAAATTACTGCATTATTTTACCTACTCCTATTAAACTCACTTTCCTAAAAACTGATTGCAGCTTCTGCTTTGTGATGTCAATGTTATGTCTCTAAATGATTTCATATCATTCATGGGAGATATGCTTGACAAATGAGAAGTTAACAAGTCACTGCTACAAGCTGAATCAATTCATTGGGGCGACCTGCGTGTTGTGTTGCATTGTCTGATTTGGTCATAGTGTGTAAACACCCCTAGAGGCCACTGTTGTATAGCTGCTGCAAACTTTTTTTTATTTTTTTATTTTTTTTTTATTATTAGTAAAGATAACATACAAATAAAATGCACCATATATTATACATTCAGAGAATAAACATTCCTTACATATTAACAACTTTCATACATAGGAAAAAAATATATATATAAAGATGGGGTCACATAATTTAACAGATTATTAACTCACTAAATCAAAATCTTCCACAAAGGAGACAAAAAAAAGCAGCCTTTTTCTTTTTAACTAAAGTCAAAGATTTAACCAACAGGTTTAAGTCGTTTTTCCAGTAAGCTAGTGTTGGTTTGGTCTTAAAAAAACGACATTTATGTATAAATTGCTTGCACAAGATTAATAACACATTAACACCATAATTAGCTTTCTTTTCTTTCAAAAACACTCCAAACATGATCATATTTAAGGTAAGTGGGGTAATTTGAATCCCACTGGAAAAAAGCCAGGTATGAAAATCCAACCAAAATATTTGTATAAAATTGCACAAAAAGAATAGATGGTCCAAATCCTCCTCTTCTGTTTCACAAAATACACAATTACCAGTTTCTATTTTGAATCTATCACCAAGGAGTCTATTTGTCGGGTAAATTTTATTCAAAATTTTAAATTGGACTTCTTTCCCTTTAGGAGGGATAGGGAAGGTGATATAATCAGTTCTTATTTTTTCAATTTCTTCCCTTTGGAAATCTTTTAATATGTAATTACGTCTAAGTAAATTTGGAGAATAAAGACTCCTTAATGAAGATCTTAGAAACTTATTATTGCATTTAACATCACAAAATCGAATATCATCTATATATAAATGCCTTAACTTGGGGGATATGTCAGAATATATTATATCATTTACAACTATGTTTTTAAGTGACAATGGAATGGATTTTATAACCCGATTAAATTTACTTTTAGAACATTGGATATTAAACTTTTGGCAAAAATCTTGATGTTCTAGAACATGTCCTTCCTCCTCTACAAAATGGGCAATTGCCCAAACACCTTTTGATAACCAATCTTGAATAAAAATAGATTTTCTGTTCATTAGTATATATCTATTGTTCCAAATTGGGCTATTATGTGGAGTGAAATTATGTTTAAATAACATTTTCCAATAAAGAAGGACCTGTTTATGGAATTCAGAGAGTTTAACAGGTAGCTTAGTAATTTCAAAGTCACACTTTAGGAGAAAATCGATACCCCCCAATGTGTTAAAGACCTTACTTGGTATAAAAAACCAAATGGAGTGTGGATTATTTAGGAAGGATTTTAACCATTTAAGTTTCAAAACAACATTCATTATATCGAAGTCAATTGCGTTTCCACCACCTTCAATGTATGGTTTAACCAAATCATCTTTAGATATATAATGGCACTTATTCCTCCAAATAAAATTAAAATTCAAGCTATTAATTGTTTTAATAACTTTATTTGATATTGATAAAGAGTAAGCTGGCTATATAAATCTAGATAAACTATCCATTTTGGTTAATAATATTCTTCCAAAAATTGTGATGTCTCTTTGTAACCACTTATTTAAGATTGTCTTACATTTGTCAACATTATCTGAAATATTTACTTTTTCTAAGACTTTGTGATCTTTTGAAATTGTGATGCCCAAATATTTTACCTCCTTCTTCACCTTTATATCGTACAGTAATTGTGAATGACACTCCTTTAACGCCAATAGTTCACATTTATTTAAATTTAACTTTAAGCCTGAAGCTTTTGAGAATGTAGTGATTATTTGTTTTACCAGGGGAATCTGATGTTCATTTTTTAAGAAAAGAGTAGTGTCATCCGCAAGTTGACTAATTATTAAAAAATTATCCATAATCTCAATTCCGGCAACGCTGCTGTTTTTAATTAAAATTGCGAGCATCTCCACAACCATTATGAATAACAGCGGAGAGCTTCCACACCCTTGCCTAATTCCTCTTTTGACGCTAAATCTTTTACCAGTGCCATAGCCTAACGACACAGAGCTATTTATATCATTATACAGTATGTCTATTATCTTCCTAAATTTATCCCCAAATCCAAATCGAGTTAGTGTTTCTAAAATAAAAGGATGTTCTACTGAATCGAAAGCTTTATAAAATTCAAGAAAAGAATAAAACTGTCATCACTAATTAGATCACTGTAGTCCAGTAAGTCTAAAGCCAATCTGATATTATTATGAATGTTCCTGTCTTTCAAAAACCCTGATTGTGTCTCACTAATTATACTTGAAACCCCTTGTTTGAGCCTTGTCGCAATTGAGCTAGAGAAAATTTTATAATCTGTATTTAATAAAGTTATGGGCCTTAAGTTATCCAATTGTCGTTTATCTTTGTTTGGTTTAGGAATTAATGTAATTAATCCTTGTTTCATGCTAGACATCAATTCTCCCTTTTCAATACTGGCCAGTATAGCTTTGAATAAAATTTCCCTTAAGTCTTCCCAAAGAAATTGGAAGAAATTAACTGTAAGCCCATCTGGACCAGGGGATTTATTAAGCGCCATTTTCTTAACAGATGCATCTAACTCTTCAATTCTAAAGTCAGATTCACAAAATTCCTTAAATGATTCATCAATTTTAGGGATCAGATTATCTATTTGATCAAAAAAGACATCACAATCTGCTTGGGAGAACTGTGAGGAGTATAAATTGGAATAGAATGTATAAGTTTCATTCTCCAAAATTTTAGGGTCGTCACATTCAATGCCATCAATTAACAGGGAAGATATAAAATTTCTTTTCTGTCTGCTCTTTTCTAAATTAAAAAAATATGAGAATTTCTTTCCCCCTCCTCAATCCACTTGGCGCGTGAACGCACAAAAGCTCCTTCTGCTTTATTTAGGTAGAGCTGATCTAATTTAGTTTGCAACTCCATAAGTTTACTCCTTTCTTGACTATTTAGATCATCTTTACTACAGCAATAAGTAATTTCTTGGAATAATTTACATTCATATTCTCTTTGCTTTCGACTTATGTTTTTACTGAATTGAATACTAAATTCTCTAATTTTGAATTTAATGAATTCCCATTTACTGATATATCCTACAATTAAATGGTCAGCCATAATATCTTTTATAATTTTTTTGACTATGTTGCAGTAATCTTCATTTTGTAAAAGTTTGGCATTGAACTTCCAATAAGTTCTTTTATTTGATTGTCTAATTTCCGATTCTAAGCATAGTTCAATAAAGCAATGATCAGAAAGAGGTGCATTTGACATCACAACTTTTACAGTGTGGTTAAGAATGTTGTCACTTCCTAGCCAATAGTCTATTCTAGATTTACAAGCTCCATTTGGTTTAAACCAGGAAAAGCTTTTAATTCCTGGATTTCTTACTCTCCAAATATCTGTCAAATTGTTGTTTATCAAAAAATCTATAATTAGGTTATTTTTTTGTGGTCTACCTGTCCTTGAGGGCCATCTATCAGTCCATTCATCAGGAGTCATATTCCAATCACCACCCATTAAAATATATTCCGTAGGGTATCGATCTTTAAGTTCAAAAATATTTAAAGTTATATCTTCTAACATATTTTTATTCTGACTTTCATTATTATATCCATAAACGTTGACTAAAATGAAAAACAAACTTTCAACTCTCATTACAGCAATCAACCAATGACCATTCAAGTCAGTCCGTTGTATTACAAGATCCCCAGGAAAGTTATTGAATAAAATTGCTACACCCCCCGACCTCGTTGAGCCATGGCTAAACAGGATTTTGCTACCCCATTGGTTTGACCAAAAAGATACATCACTATCAGATGAATGAGTCTCTTGTAGAAAAATACAGTTTGATTTTTTACCTTTGCAGTACAAAAATAAGGCTTTTCTTTTAACAGATTCTCTTAAACCCCTAACATTTAAAGAACCAAAACAAATGTTAACATTCAACATGAACTATAGACAGAATATCACTCACCACGTGAAAAAAACGAAAAAGAAAAAAAAGTACTAAATGCTGAGCTCCTCAGACCGCGAACAAGTTTCCACTATTTCAGTTTTTGTCATTTTTAGTTCTCCTGTGTTTCTTCAACTTTGCGTCCATCAATGAAGGCATGTGGACCACGAAAGTAGGCTCGTTTACCCGCACGTCTTGCCTCCTCCACCAGAGGCCATAGGCGCTGTCGATCTTGTATGTCCTCCTGCGGCAACATCTCTGCAAAGCTGATGCCTTCTTGTTTGCAGATTGAAGAATCTTTGGTGCGCCTCCACAATTCTTCTTTGATTCGCCTTTGTGTGAATAAAATAATGATGTTTCTGTTTCTGCCATCAACTCGTTTCCCTAAGCGATGAACAATATCAACGGCCTCTTCTAAGTTCAAGTCAGGGGCAATCTTCTGAAGCGTTTGCAAAACCTTCACTCTAATGTTTTCGTCTTTGTCTTCCTTCACCCCTTTCAGCTTTAAGCACCACCTCATTCGGTAGCGTTCTTGTTCTCTCACTCTTCTTTTCAAGTCTTCGTTTTCTTTAAGCAGCTGTTCATTCGCATTTGCCAGTTTAACAACTTTCAGTTTGCAATCAACTATCTCTGCAGCATTAAACTCCACAGCCTTAGCCAAGCTGGCAACCATAGCTGCACTTTGTCTGTTTTGTTCCTTGATATCTTCCAGTTGTACTTCAAATTTCTTCTCAAGTCCCAGAATGGCTTCAAAAATAGTTTTATTGGAGATATCATCTTCCTTCTCTGAAGATTTTGTTCTTTTCTCCTCCGGCGGTTGTTTTGATGGAGTTGGCGGCACAGAGTCTGCTCCCCGTTCTCGCTTGTTTAGGCTCACGTTGGCAGCTTCAGTGCTAGCATAGCCATGGTCACTGACTTTAGCATGCGAAGACGTCTTAACATTGGGGTTTGACGGCACAAATTGCAGCTTTGCATTCTTAATAACCTTTTGGGCATCCATAGTTGTAATTCGAGTGGAAAGAGAATAAAGTTCCTTAGCAAATCTTGCGGTCTTTCGGAGCTCCTGAAAAAACACGAGCGTTCAAGCTGCCATCTTGGTGCCACCGCTGCTGCAAACTGAATGTGCCCGTACCAGAGGTTATACTTAAAATGGCAGCTGTCAGGAAGTCTCTTTGGAAATTTGTGTTCGCCCTTTATGAAATAGATATGTTGTATTACAAGGTACTAATGCACCCTTGCATTGGTAAAATGAATTCTGTTAGAATAGCTGATACGCCCTCACAGAAGATTTATTTTGACCTTTCTAAAGCCTTCTTTAAAATTTAGAAAATAAAATGAAAACAGGCATATCAAAACAAGCCTACTAGAAATACTACTCTGTATTACATCCTAACACTTGGCTAAATCCTAATATGTAATTCTGGTTTAATAGTTTATTACACTAAATGCACACAGATGTTTTACTTTGGCAGGAGCTTAAACAACTGAGTTGAATTAACACAAGTTCTTCATATTCAATAAACCTGTGCAATTTGTGTTGATAAAATATGATTGAAACATGTTTTAGTGAAGTAATTTGAGCTCTTGGAATATTTTAATCCTTCATAATTTTCACACTTTATTCCAACACTATTCAGTGGCAAACAAACAAAACCGTACATTTTCTGAAATATTTGTGGGTTTTTCTCGTTTGTTTTTATACTACTTAAACACTAAAGTGATCCTCCAATGTGATGACAGTGCCAGCAGTGGCCCACAGCTCATTTAACGCTTTCTCCTAATTGGCTCATAATAGTCTCGCATATGTATGAACTATGTAGGCTATCTCTATTTTAAAATAATGAGTGGGCAATGAGAGCATCTCCTCACGGTGTACTTTACTGACAACAGGACAACAGGGAATACAGAGAACTGACTGAGGACTTTGTCAACTGGTGCCAGCAGAACAACTTCCAGATCAACACTCCGAAAACCAGCGAGCAGGTAGTGGACTCCACCTACACCAGTGAACATCCAGAGAATGGGCATTAAGATAGCTGACTCATATAAGTGATCTAACCAATAAACTGATCTGGAGCAACA